>NC_084817.1:23936336-24156336 GCF_963583255.1 Pyrus communis
GGGTCTCTAGAAATACATCTGCTTCTGGGGCTGTTGCTATCAACTGGATTCTCAAGGTAACGATATTACTTGTCATTATTGTTCCGGCATTTCTTGATCGCATTGCAAGTTTTGTATTTCTCAAGCTTTTGATTCTTAAGAAAAATTGTAACATCCCCCTGGTTTTCATTTCTTTTGGCTGCAAAAGGATGTTTTAAAGCACTTTAAGAAAAATTGACAGTGGCTAATAAGTTTTGTGTTATGCACTGTGTTACTCTGCCACATTAGACCAGACCAGGGAGGAGTTCAATTATATCAGTGCCTTTTGTGAGATCTTCATATTCCTATCCCATTTACAACCTGTTGCCATCAGGTGAAGGACTGTCATAGTTACGTTAACTAGTGACTTAGATATCCAATTGAATCCGGCACCACAAATGAGTGCGAAAACCTGCTTACTCTTACTCTTGTGACTGCAGTCATTAATAGAATCTGAATTGTTTTGGACAAGTGTTATACGCTGAACAGTCTGGTAGCCAATGTTTCTTTTGGATTGTGCCCGTTTTCATTGTTGAAGGAATGTTAAAATATGTTTTTGTAGAGTCAAGCATACAAATTTGTACTTTTGCTTTTATCCTTTTGAGGCATTTTGACTTTTAACTGTAATTTTGAGTTTAGTTAATGAGACCAAAACTTGGAATTGTTTATGTAGAAGTTTACTTTTGTGGCTTGTGCTACAGCTTTTTCTTCTAATGTCGATATCGTATAACAGAATGATTTGAATCTAAATTATTAAATTTCTGTCTAGGATGGTGCTGGGCGTGTTGGAAAAATGCTTTTTGCCCGACAAGGAAAGAAATTTGATTATGATCTAAAACAGGTAAGAAATATTTGCCAACTTCATAGTACTGCACATTTCATAACTCACAATACCTCACTAGCCTTTTCTTAATGCTGAGGTGTTATAGTTGCGGTTTGCTGGTGATCTTCTCATGGAATTGGGTGCTGGAATAGAGTTGGCAACTGCAGCTGTCCCTCACCTGTTTCTTCCTTTGGCTTGTGCAGCTAATGTGGCAAAGGTTTGACATTTTCGTATAACTTAAATTATTCCTTGTCAGTTTTACAACCTCTCATCCTCTTTTGTTTTTCGTAGAATGTTGGTGCTGTTACATCAACATCAACTCGAACACCAATTTACAAAGCGTTTGCAAAAGGAGAAAACATTGGAGATGTGACAGCTAAGGGAGAATGTGTTGGCAATATTGCAGATCTGGTATGCTTGCCCAACTTCTTTTGTAGGATGATTATGTGTTACAGGAATCTGGACATAGTATCACTGAATCATATGAGCACATTGGTGTAGCGGGGGAGAGAGACTCACATGTGAAGGGAGGAGTGAGAATACGGAATAATTGTTTGCCCACATCTTACTAGCTTAAGCTTCGTGTAAAAGTAAAATGAATTTTTCTTCCTCTTGCAGTTGTCGTTGTTGCAGTTGTCATGCTAGGATTCATATAGCCGACCCCACTTAGTAGGATAAGGCTTGTTGTTGTTGTAGCAGTTGTAATTGTCTCATAACTTTTGGGGTCTACCCCCTAGTGTGATTCATCTTAATTTGGCTTGACCTTTGTGTTGTGTACCTTTGGTTGTCTTGTGGTTTTTTCCAAGTGGATAACTTATCATTGTTTTTGTGCTTTGTTTTCACTTCTAAACAGTTTGAGTTTTCTTTGCCTATAAACTCTCATTTCATGTAAAAGAATAACAGATTTTTATTTTTTAATTAGTCTCTTTGTTCCAATGTGCACTTTTATGCATGAACTTAATCATTTTTTGTTGATGATTGTGAACCTATGCCTTGTGAAGCTGGGAACTGGCCTGAGTATATTGATCTCAAAAAGAAATCCATCGCTGATAACTACATTTGCGCTCCTTTCATGTGGATATGTTCTCAGCTCCTACCAAGAGGTTCGTGTACAATAGTGAAGATTGATTTAGATTTGCATGCTCCATGTATCATTTGTTTAATAGAAGTAATTTGTTTCCAGGTTAAATCTGTAGTATTACACACCTTGAACCGAGCGAGATTCGGTGTGGCAGTAGATGCTTTTCTTAAAACAGGTTAGCATCCATGTTCTACCTTAGAGTTCCCCTCATGGCATCATGCATAATAGTTATCCCGAGTGTTTTTCCAGATATATATTGTAACTGTGCTTTCCTTTTCCCCCATTTCTAGGGCGAGTGCCGTCATTGCTGGAAGGGAACTTGAAGGAAAACGTTTTCAATTTTCCCTGGGTGAAAGATGGGCCTGTTGTTCTTGGTATGTTTGGGAAGATCTTGTTCTTTGTTTATGAATCATGAACATCTGGTTTTTTGGTTCGCCTTGAGATTTTCGCTTTTATCATTCATTTTTATTTTCTCCACTGAGTGGCAGGACCACGATTTAAAGATGCATTCCAAGAGCCAAGTGTATATATTGCGATAGAGCCCTTCTTTGAGGTAAGCGCTTTTGAGGGGGGGTTAAGTTTTGACCTATTATCCTATTTTATATTCTTTAATATTTCTTTTCTTGATTGATGACAGAAAGAGAAATATGTTGTGACATATAATCCTTCAAAAGGTAAAGTGTACGCATTGTTCAAAGATCAAGCGAAGTCAGATGACATTCTAAAAGCGGCATTTCATGTGAGATATACTGCTTATTTCTATGGTCTTTGGCATCTAGAAGGAGTTTTTATCTTTTCCTTCATATAAGGGATTGTAGATGTTACATATCACTTTGTTTTGCAGGCTCAGGTACTTCTGCATTTCATGCAATTATCATATAACAGTCAGCATCTGTATCAGAAGGACAAGAAAGATGAATTTTTAAACTTCGAGCCCACGGCTAAAGATCTGGAGGCATGCATTGTTGAGTCATGTAACATGGTCTCAACTTCGTATGGGATTTTCAAGAGTAAAGCTAAAGAGCAGGTAATTGATGTTCAACATTTTTAACTTTATTATTTTGTCACATTTAGTGGCCATTTAGGCTGGGTTATAGTAAGCGAATAGATTCGACAATTGTCACAAAACCAAATATATAAAAGGGAAATGATATCTTTCCAAATGGTGTAACATGTTACATTTTCAAATTACCAATCACTGAATGATAAGGTTTATTCATTGTCAAATTCATGCTCCAAAGTTGTTAGCTTAACAACATAGCTCGCAAATTGTTTGACACGAGCACTGCCAATTTAAGCATCCTGAGAGCTATTTAATGATGCAGTGGATGTGGTTCAAATGTTTCTGTCAGCACAAGTACATATCCCACATTGGAGTTGTCTCCAGCTGGACTGAATGACTTAGGTGTAATTCATAATTTCTATTTTAAGTGGTTTCTCGGCTCAAGATAGGCTTAACGGAAACAACTGTGTTCTGCCAAGACAATTAATTACTCTATCTAAGCCTTATTGTTTTAGGAGTTGCAATAGATACGGAGGATATTGGATTTTGTGTTTGGAAACTACCAAAGTTTTATACTTGTTTATGATAATGCACCACCATTGAGTTTTTTTTTTTTTTTTTTTTTTAATCTTTTTTCCCATCCAGATAGTTGCTTGAAAAGATTACAGTGCACATTGTTTGTTTTAAAGGTAGTAATAATCTATTTTCCTGTAGGGATGGATGATGTCAGAAGCACATCTCAATCCTGGGCGAGCTCGTCTGATTCAGTGATTAATTTGGACAATGTACCGGTACTCCCTTTCCCTGCAAGGTTGGCTTTGACATTTGAAGAAAGGATAGTTTTAATTCCTCTTAAAATCAAAGAAACAGAAGCTTGTAAAGGAGGGAAAAATGGGAATTACCACAATATCAGTGAGGCCGCGGGAACCATTTGCGTCATTATGCCGATCAGGTCTGTGCCAAGATGTGCTTGGTGGAACAAACTTAAATGAAGATGACATGGCGTGCTGCAGTATTTGAGTCGTAACTAGATGATGTATTAACGCACAGGTGACGTCCATGTTTTTTTCTTCCTTCCATGTAGAGTCTGGCCTGGGTTTTGCTGTCGTAGGTTTTTTCCGTCTTATCTTCTTCACGTTTGTCAAATATATAGTACTGTGGAAACCACGAAATCCTTCTAAATATCAATGAATTTATGCGTTTGCCCATTACTTAAAAGAGTTAAGGGCCACTTTCTTGTTTAGGTAAGCAACCCACTAAATTTGTCTTCAGTTTTATGTTTTGAGTTTTCATATTGTGACATTTCCGTATACATTACTTTCACCCTCGCTCATTCCTCCTTTTTTCAGTATTCTTTTACTCTATCCGTGACAGAAAAATCAAAATTAAAAACGAAATGAGCATCAAACAATTCCCAAAATTGTGTACCACTCTGGACGCTTGAGAGGGTCAGGACATGGCAACTTCAGTCGAAACTTGAAATGGGTAGTCTCACTTAAGAATGGTGGAACTGAATTTAATTGGACTCCTGTGTCACATACAGTATTACATTGTATAAAAAGCCTTTTTCCAAATATGGATTCTATTGTCCTAACCCGTTCAACAATGGGGCCTTGTTGACCAATTGCAGGAAACAAGCCCATTCCCATTGGAAATGGCTCACACACCCTTTGGGACACTATGGTCGTAAACCTATCATGCGTTTCCACATATTTTAATTTTCTTCTTTTAATAAAATAATATATATCACGGGTGAGAGGGATTTGGATTAAGCCACAAAATAGGGTTTCCACATTAATTTAGTATCAAACTCGACACCCATATGAGTCGAATATGAACCTCTAGCTTGCAAGTGTACAAAAATACTATTAGACAATTTAGACTATAGCGTTTGTGATTATTTTAATTTTCAAACATATCAGATAATTTGATCAAAATCAACGAGACAGAGCTTTACATTTTGAGCTGAGATATTTCGATGTGCCCGGAACACAGGGTGGTAACGTGGTTAATCACGTGTCACTATATGAGTAGTAAGATACTTGTGTTAAAAAAATTAACTACTTAAAAAATAAGACTTCCCTCCACTTATATAATGATATGTGGTATACTATCCATATTCCCGACACAATGAAAAATTTATCGAGCTTAGACTAGTTTTAAAACCTGGACAGGGCAGCCAAAATCAACCGGATCATATAGACGAAGTGTTTACACAAAATATCTTAAGGCCAAAGGATAGCTCTTCTTTGCCCATCTCCCTCTTTCAATCTGTACACTTCTCTCTGTATATTTCCTAGCCTACGAGAGGACGCGGTCGACTAGCTTGCGAACCAGCTCTTGTATTTTTCCTTCCTCGCCCCATCAGTCTGCATACGAGTCTCAGTTTGATACCTTCGAAAGCAACATCATCCCTTTCCATTGCAGCTGCCAACTGCTTTCCGATCTCAATTTCCAACCAAAACTCATATAATCTCAGCTGTAGCATTTGACTTTGTCGGAGAATAAGATCTTATATCGGTCGTATTTAAAAAATAAAAAAAAACACAATTAATACATGGGATTTTCCACCCTAATATCACCGAGGTGTTTAGTAATAAAACTCAACACCTAGTAATAAATGATTAAGTTAGGATAATATCGACGATGATACGGTATTACCACCTATCTTTGTTAATTGGTGATGCTTTCTAATAAAACATGGCCACATGTACAACTAATCCACATGAGCAAAACTTAAATTTTGACGGTAACACCTCCAACAACACAGTTAGATAACACAAGAAGATTACTTTATAATCAGGAAAAAATATTAATAGCATGAGCACGTCACACGCATGATTCATTGATTCATTTAATTAAGGCACGACACAACACTAGAATTCCTTCTACCCGTCGTCAATAGAGACAAGGCCGATACGAAGGCTAAAATCTTGACAGGAAAAGATTTGATAATTTACTCATTTGAAAGATTTGCTAGCTAAACATAAAATGCTTTAAATATCGTTACTTTTTCTTTAATCACTCAAAGGAAATGATGTACGTGCATGTATATTTATAATTTCTTCTTTTCTGAAAACAATATTATAATAAGCTAGCAAATCTTTCAGACGAGTAAATTAGCCTTCTTCACCAAGAAATCGAAGCCATTTTGATTGTGTATGATTAGCATGAGAATGTAAAATGCACTGCATATTGCATGCGTCAAAAAGGAGGAAAAAAAGAGTAAAATGCACTTATTACTCTACTCTTTATATAAGAGCATGGTTACCTTTTTGACTGCATCAAGCCCTTTTTTTTTTGTTGTTACAAAGGGTTAAGTTTTTAGCTAATTCCTTCCCATTACCATATCCACATTCACCTCCGGCTAACCCAGCCCGGTGACTTTGAATCAAGCATTATCTCAAGAGAAAAAAAATTAAGGAAAAAAAAATAAAAATATGTCGACTGAAGTTTGTGCATATGCGAGAGTCGACACAATATGATATAGCTGGAACATCTATACAATGTTGCACATAGTATAATCTGACCTTATTAGTATATATTCACAAATACTATTGTCAATCACCTGTTTTAATAGCTCACGAAACAATATTACAATCATAAAAACATTTCTTCAAAATCTAAACGATGAACATAATGAAGCTTTGCAACGATTCCAGTGAAGTAGCCCCAAAAGGAGATGGCTATATATATATATATATATATATATATATATATATATATATGTCTTCTTAAGTTCTTGTAACAGACAACATAGATTTTCTTATATGTATGTATAACGTAAGGATAGATCCAAAGTTTTGGGAGAACATAACAAAACTCAACACATTTTTTTGTCTGCATGTTGAAATACTTTAATTACTTGTAAAAGGGAAGAGTTAATTAATTACTAAGTAGATAGCTAATAGAATTCATAAAATATATTTTATTTTTTGTTTAATTTTTTTCTGTCAACCTATAGGTTCTGGTTATTATATAGTACAAAACTTACACACATATCATAGGAGGTGGATTGTCTGCCCTTCCATTTTCATACTCTCCCCATGCCTATGTGTGGTCACGATTTATATTAATTTTTTATAAAAATAATAAAACAAAAAATAATAGAAATATAAAATGTTAACGTAGCTTAACCGTGACCACACAAATAAGAAAGCATAGAAAGAGTATGGAAATAGGATGGCACAATCCACCTCCCATATCATATATCACTTGATCAATATAATATTCACTACAAAAATGTAATAGTAAAGGGGGAAAGGACATTGGTAATGCTGAAGCAACCTGCACCTCTAAGTAGAGATCAGTCTCTCGATCCATTATTTCCATGGTGAAATAATGAAACTACCAACAAAACTGACTGCCCATTGCCAAACCAAGATATCCCAAACTACATTGCATAACCATGGATAAACCAATGATATTACATATATAAAGAAAACCCAAGTAAATTGGAGATGAAAAAGGAAAACATGACTGAAGAAAAAAAAGACAGTAAATTAAAGATGATAATAATGATAGAGTACTTTTAAGGGTAGGGTTAAGCAGAAACTAGCTAAATATTGATGATTAAGGGGCAGGTGGGGAAGGGGGTGGTGGTTTGATCTTGTTGGCTAGATTGTGTTTGTTGTTGTGCATCCAAACCTTGAGAACCCTTCTCTTGACCCCAATCTCTTGGCAGAAGTTTTGGACAAATGAGTCTTCCTGCTTCTGAATCTTCCACCCTACTTTCTCTGCAAAGTTTAGCATTTTTTCCTTCTGCTCCTGTGTAAACTTTGTCCTGAACCTTTTCTTTGCTACCTGTCCTACTGGTGGCCTGCTGCCCACTGCACCACCACCACCATCACCACCGTGATGAAGATGATGATGATCTTCCGGCTCATCAGATTGATCTGAAGGGATGGACCCCAGCATCCCCAGCATCCCCATCCCCATGTTATAGTTAGGCATTAGCATCTGGGGTTGGTGGGGGTATTGGGGTGGTGCTAGTAAACTCTTGTGATGTCCTCCTCCTCCTCCTCCTCCTCCTCCATGATTTAATAAGAATTTCCTGCTCCCAATTCCAACCGCCCTGTTGATGGTATGATGGAAATTATGATCCCAAGAGGAGAGCTGCTGCTGCTCACCTTCAACTTCTTTTCTGTGGAAGTTTCTGTGGCAGTTGCAGGCAGAGCAATTGAGGGCTTCAATGGTACCCTCTTCTCCACTGGGCATGAATTCGCCACAGCCATCCGTGGCAGTCCCTCCCATGGCTGCTGCATGGTTCTTGAGGCACTCCTTGTACCTCACCCCATTGTGCCCAACTTTCTTATTATTAAAAGTGCTGTATTTGTAGGGCACAACATTTGCATTTGCATTGTTGACATGATGCTCCACCTCCTCCACCACCTCCTCCTCATGAGAATGATCCAGGCTTGTGGGCATGGGAATAGAGCCATTAGTGTTGGGGGGGATTTGATTTTGGGGCACCACTGCTGAGGAGGGAAGAAAATTGGAGTGCTTGTTGTTGTTCTGGGGCACTGGTGCTCTTGCTGCTGCTGATGTAGGGTCATGGGGGCGCTGCTGGTGATGATGATGGATCAAGTGTCCATGCCCACCACTTCCAAAGGACGTATTTATTAGGATCGGGATTGGGCTTGGGATTGTGATTGGGATATCTCCTTCTTGACTTGAAAGATGATCCATCATTAATTAATTAATTAATCTATCCTTTAGCTAGAATAGACAGATGGATCTTTCTCTCTTTTTCCTCTAACTATTATTTTAATGATTTGGGTCTTGTTTGTTTGGTAATTGGAGACCAAAAGAGAAGGAACAAGAGAGAGAGAAAGAGAATTGGAGGGTTTGAATATGGGGCCAATATATAATTAATCCTTTTGATTAAAGAACATAGTATAGCAATTAATTAAAAGGGTCTTGATCACTCTTGAGCCACATCCACTTTGAATATACATATATCTCCCTAAATATGTATATACCAGTAGTAGCACCTAGCTAGCAAATAGTACTAGTGTTCCTCTTTCATTAATTTGAAACAGATAGATAGATAGACAGAGGGAAGGAGGGAGGGAGGGAGTAAAGGTGGTCACCATGCACTCATCAAAGACTCCCAAGAAGGATGATCAACAAAAAAGAAATTAATCGGTCGAGAAATAGCTATAAAGTAGAGAAGATCATAAAGAAAGAAGACAATAAGAGGATGAACTTCCCTTGGAGAATATATCTTGGTGTATAGCTAGTTCATGCTCACGCACCGTCGCCAACTGCACCTTCCATTTTCCCATTTTCCAGTCACAAAGAAGCTGCAAAAGAAAAACAGTCTTTCTTTGGCTTTTTTTTTTTGTTGGGGGGGGGGGGGGGGTTGAGGGGTGGGGGAGAAGCTTAATCAAATGAAAATGGTGAAGTGTAGATTAGTTTATGAACAAACAAGAATAATTGATTATGTTAGCAAGAAGGGGAAGGGAACTAGTGGAGCTAGTGGGTGGTAAAGAAACAAAGCAAGAAATTAGAAGAGATCAGTTGTTTGAGGAAATCACACTCAGAGAGAGAGAGTGAGAGTAGGTATAGCCAAGCTTAGCGGTAGAGAGACCAGAGACTGGTTTTGATGGTGGGTTTAGACAGTGAAGCACTAAGTATTAATATCAGCTTACAATACAGTCACTAGTGATGAGTCCTGATGAGGGGCCCAATTAGGAAAGACGAGAGAGAGAGAAGTAAAGGCATAGCTTTTTTACAAAGGAATACACTGAGCTTTTGGAGAAACCAAACTAGTTGAAACCTGAGAGAGCACCCATAATACAACAACAACAACAACAAAATTAAAAAAAAAAAAAAAAAAAAAAAAAAAAAAAAAAAAAAAGTGGGGTGCTTGCTTGCACTATCAGGCAAGTTTACGCCACATACAGCGACGTGTGCGTGTCAGAGAGTGGAGAGGACAAAAGGAAAGCCAGAATACAATGCCAATTGCCACAGAGAGAGAGAGAGTGCCAAGGGGAATTAGGCTTATGAAAAGTAATGTTGTCTCAATGGAAAATTAGCAAAATCTCTCCTTTTTATGATACAGGGAAGTTATTTTTGCACTCTCGTTTATATTTTACACTCCACAATTTTATTCTAGCATATTAATCAAATAAATTAATTAAAGAACAAATTAATATAAAAAGGTGAAGGAGAAAATAAGAGTTTGAAAATCATTACCGTAGTTTAATATGAGTGCCCTAAACTTTAGGGTAGTGCTCCACTCCCACATTTTTATTTCTCATACCCTCTCAATTTTCAGCCCTATCGAATGAATTGAAGAAAATTAATGACAAAAAATTAACAAGAATGTGTGGAAGATAAAAATAGGTATGTGAATAGTATTATCCAAACTTTATTTGAACTCAAAGAGTTCTTGATGCACCTTCTCCAGCCTTTTTGTCTTCAATTTTCACTTTTAAATTGCACTCTTAATCAAGGGCCTAAGAGTATCTCCATCAGAGAGATACAAATTTGAGATGTAAAGCAATATTTACATCTCAATTTATATTTCCGAGGAGTGTAAATTTTAATTCTATTTTAATGAGGGAGATATATAAATTTGAGATTCCATTTATTGCTTTCTTTTTTATTGGCGGCATTCACTTCCAAATGATGTAGAAGAATATGTAAACTTACATTTTTATTTTCATCTTAATATGAATGTTTTACGTCCAGCCATTGGAGTGTTTTCTAGCCTCCCGAAAACTTAAAATGCCAATTTCAAGGCATTTTGTATCTTTCATTGGAGGCGCTCTAATTAATTCGATCCAGTTATTACTTTAAGTATAGCTTGAAGCCTTGATAAATTAATGACATGAATGATACTAATACATATAAAGATTATGATCAGGAGACACATGTTTTTGACACATATTTAGATACTGACTTTGTAGGGTCCCAGTTGATAATGTATTTCAATGATCCGTAACATCTATATTTTAGCATTATTCATATATCATTATTGCAAAAAATTACATAAATTCAAAGTCGTCAAGACATTCATTTATAGTGAAGAAAATAGACGAATATAGTTCTACAAAGAAACATTAAATTGTATCTAACAATCATATAGTTTTGGATTTAGGTATTTTTTATAGATGTGATATTTGAAGTAAGACATAAAAAAAAAAGACAGTTACATTGTTGAAAAACATTATGGAGTAAGCCCTCCAAAAACAGATGTAAAAAATGTGTGTCCCACACTTAACTATATATATATATATATATATATATATATATATATATATATATATATATATGCAGGCATGCATGCTACTTTATATATAGTACAGCAACTGCCCCGGCACTCAGGTCAGCTCCATGCTACAAATGGGTGTTTAATTATTAAATTGAAGTTTCGTCGTTAACCCTTCAAAGTGAAATTGAGTGCCTCATGCTATTCATGTGAACCATTTCATAACAAATTATCTAATTAAATAAAAGAATATTGTGAAGAAAGTTGAGATTCTACTATAAAATCAATTAAAAATAAGAATAGTCTAACTTACTTATAAATACATGCAAGGTCTCTCTTGGTATAAATGTGGAATTCTTTCTCAATACGCCTTACGTATGATAAATTTTTAGCCAAACATGTAGACAACACAAATAGTGTGACGTAAAGCACGTGTGACCATTGAGCTTCACATGTGTAGAACCTGCTCTAATACTATAAAGAAAGTTAAGATTTATCATAAAACTAATCGGCAATATAGGGAGTTACGCAACTTAATTATAAATATAGACAAAATCCCTGCTATAAATGTGAGATTCATTATTAACATAATAATCCTTACACTACTAGAAATTTGAGTTATGGTCATGGATTTGCGGGGCCACAAATTTTGCCTCAATGGGCACAACTACTGTAGCTACTGTGGCTATTGTTAAGCAAGCCATGTCACACGGTTTGTGACGAAACAGGCACCACCACTGTGGCACTTCCTCAGAGCCTCAGAGGGATCCTCTCATCTGTTGAAAGGGATGAGCTCCAGATCTCTTCTACCTAATTATACTCATCAAACAATTCAAACTCTTGAAATTTGATGAAGAGAATTAGATGAAAGACATCCGAAGATGATTCATTTCCCTCATCTGTGGCATCGGTGATAAAGGACATCACCTTTTATTTAGCATTGGACTAAAAGCTACATTCACCTCGGCCATTGGAACTAATTAGTCCTTACTTACGGACAAAGCTGCTTAATTTGTATATTTCACCTCCCCTAGCTGTCTGTTTTGTTCAAGATATTGGAAGCATGCATTCCTCTGCAAACAAGTTCACCATGATCGTATGTTCCGGTATAATAATATTGTACGATGTGTAAATTTCTTTTTAGATAATATTATATTATTAAATTTAAATTTTATATATCAGTAAACTTGTTTCATGCAATTTACTCTCATAATATTCTTCATCACAACTCACAAGTGGTGTATCATGCGTCAAATAAGGGATCAATCAATACGACAATAATGTCTCCTTGGAAAGCAGAAGACATGACATTTGACATTGCCATTTCAGTTCATTATGATACATCACATTCACACGAAGAGAGAGAGAGAGGGAGAGAGAGGGAGAGAGAGTTCATAATAGTTAAACTATCTAATCCAGTACTGATAGAGAGACAGTGTGTCAATAGTTCTTCATAATAGTTAAACTATCTAATGCAGTAGTGAGAGAGAGAGAGAGAGAGAGAGAGAGAGAGAGAGTCAATGGTTCTTTTAATAGTTAAACTATGAAAGTATCAAATCCAGTAGTGATATGTGGTACCATGAATCTTAGCAATACGATTACTTTATAATTTGATTTTAATGAATCTTAGTAGAAGTAAGTAATCTGAACTGTACGTAGTATATTTTGTACTACACTTAATATGTGTTTATAAGTTGGTGGAATATTAGCCCATATCTAGTACAGTTTGTCTAGGGTGCCCTCGGGAAATAGCTTTTTATCTTTCAGCTCCTTTAAATTTTATATTTTAGTCATTTAATACTACAATTTAATTTGAAATTTTACGTTCGCCTCCCTCAAATAACAAATTTGATATTAAAATTATTGTAGCTAACTTGTTGTGTAAGCTTAACTCAAATCTCCCACACCTCAAATATATGGTTGGATTAAAAAAGTGTATATTTAGTATTGATAATGAGACTCACTTTTATGAGTAATGCAAGTGATGCCAGATTTGCATACTACATGATAACATTTATGATATGTAACATATAACACTTAAAAATAGGATTAGGATCTTGGAACACAAAAATTTGCGGTTTCCACTTAATTAACTTTTTTTAAGAATCCCAACCGTCTATTTTAATTTATCATTTATCGATCACTCTTGCAAAAAAATTAGATAAATATATATATGTGTATATATATGGGCAACACCATATTAAATAACTGCATGATATATGTGGATATTAGCACAGGGCTTCTTGTTCTATTAAGTTTTGCTTTATACAGCAGTCTGGACCCTGGAGGGAGGAATTAATTGACATGCATGTTTATAATATCTGTGAGAACTAAACTTTAGTCAAATCACTTTATTCTTGTATTATCCCTCCTTTATTCCACACTCTACCCACCACATTTAAGGACTTTATCCATCTTTAGTTTTTAGTTTTTATGTTTCTTCTCATCTTAATTTTCCCCTACTTTTTTCTTTGTTGCTCTTCTTTCTCCTTTTTGAGTTCTCTCTATTGTTAAAGGCCATTGCTCTGTTATATTTCTTCATTTCTTTCTCCTTTTTAATTCATCATTTTGGGTCATTGCTCTGTTCCTTGGATCTCAATATATTTCTTGAACTCACATTTTCAAAAAAAACTGACTGGAGATGATTATTTTTGCTAATATAGCTAAATTTGTGAACATCGTGCATTTTTTGCATAAGACTATCTCTCATATATGCGTGGTAAGTTATAAGCTACAAGACAGTACCAGTGTAGTAAGTAATGAGCCGTTGGTGCATCTTTCTGAAAATTTTGACACTTGACTTTATAGTTTTATTTGCTTAATAAAAAAATTAAAAAACAAATCTCAATTTTTTTCTGTCGGTCAACTAAAGCATGTTAAAAAGTTACATTATTTATTAACCGTTTGAAATAAGCCTAAATTAGTAAATGTCACAAAAAAAATTCAAGTTTTTGTAAAAAAAAATTAAATAAATAAAAAATCAGTTTTACTGTACTATATCGCATAAAGATAATTCTAATGTTCACTTTAATTGGGGAAATGAGGACTAAGTCTTTTTGGAATAATTAAAGCAAATTATTCTTTGTCAACTTAGATTGGATGTTATATCCCACATGCATGCTTTAATAATAATAATCAACGAGCTCAACTGTCCCTCACATTTTATACTTTCTAAGATACCAGCTGCTTTTTGCTAATAATCTCAACACCTACTATTTCGAGATGCACATGCCCTTTGTCTTTGGAAACCAAATCTTCCTTTAGGCGGCTAAATCATATTCGTCTTGCCAATCAAATTGCGTAGTTTGCTTCCCTTTTGATCTCCCTTTCGGTTTTCCTCTAAGGCATGCATGCTTCTCATCAACAATAACCTGATAAATTCAACAAAGGTGGCTTTTTGTCATACATGCATGCATGATCCTCGAGTGATGCCAACTTACAGAATATAGGCCAAATGTAATCCAAGTAAATATTTGGTAATGTTGGGAAACGGGTTGTGCCTTGTCGACGTTGTAATTACACGACCCGTTAGAGCATATCTAATGGGAGGCTTATGGCCTAGGTAAATTGATAATCTTGCTTTGAAATTGAAAAAAACAATTACTAACGTAACAAAATTTGCCTAATTAAATTAAAGCTTAGGCACCTTATGCGGCCAAATTAGATCCAGCCCAAGCCTTAAATAGTGTGAGACCTACTTAATATTTAGAATCCTATCCTATAATCCTGAATAATAAAAAAAATATTGGTAGGCAATGTCATCTTGAAGGGCTAGATTTTGCCCATAGTCTCCAGACCTTGCCCAACACATTAGATACGCTCTTAATACATACATAGATAATACAAAAGACTCTTTAAAACATCAAATTATATGCTATGACATGTTTCACCCGTTAAGAATTATAATTATTGTAACTAGCAGTCATACTCATGCTATATATGCATGCACATGGAAGAAAAAAGTTGAAAAAATGGAAGAGATAGAAGTTGGAGAAAATGTGAACCCACTTTAACATATTCTAATATTTTAAAATATGTAAAATTATGAGTTTATCTTTATTATACATGTAAATGTTTATTGCAACTAATGATCATCAGATTTTTTTGGACTCTCCATCCCCATATTTTTGTTTCTGCAATTAGTTCAATCTTCCTTACCAACCCAGTTAAGGGTAGCTTTGTCATTGAGATAGGCAAGAGTGCAAAGCTGATCAGTGTGACCACCACCACCGGCAGTAATGCAGGTAAAATGATGGTATCATGCTTGCTAACCTGACACTCATGCATGCACACACTTTTTCTTGCTTCTTTTCTCGATCTCCCCTTCTTTCTTTATAAGAGGGTGAGGGTGGGACTGGGACTGGAATCGTCGTCTTATTCTTATAAACTATAAAGCATGCATAAGTAACATAAAGCAGAGCAGATATCTCTTGCTTTAATGTGTTTTGGTTCCCTTAATTTGCCTTTGTGCAGAAATAGGTAGCGGTTTCTTTTCTTCAACTGCATGCCAGGATATATATCCAAAACTCGCACTGGCAGTCTTGCAGGCCATCATTCTATATCCCTACTCACATCACATGGTTTATTTCTAAATTTACTTTCTTACGTATTTTTAAAAGCAAAGTAAGTTATATATTTCACATTCCTTAGATCAACCGCATTTATTATTTTCGTGCCCTTGATTGATTCACTTGTACCCGAAACGACATGTGATGCTCATAAAGGCATTTTGACAACTAAAACGCACAATTCAAATTTTTATATTTTTTAAAGATTTTTGCTTCAAAGTCAGGTTATTTGACAGTAATTTCAATGCTTATAAATATATACTGCATTATCTATGAAAATTTTATCTGATAAAATTAAGGCATGCAACGATTAATTGGTAATATAGCCACGGAGGTTATACACACACGTGTATATATATATATGTATATGTATATGTATATGTATATATCAAATATCTATGCATAGAAATGATATCCAAGTGTCTTAACCGAGTCCACATTTCCTAAAATTGTGTGGCCGATTAATTACCTGGTGTGTTTCCAGTTAGAAGCCTCATTGTGGTTACGCATAGATCTGCACTCTGCAGTAATTGAGAGTGGGTGAGTTGTCTGCATATAATGACATCCTTCTAGGTTGCTTTGAGGAACAACATAGAGGGTTGTGGGTAATGATACCATCTTCTTGTTTTCTTTGGGGGCTTTTGGGGATCATCTCAGAGGCGTGATGATCAATCCTAGGCATTTCTGCTTCGTTATTCCTTCCGTTGGTAATTAAGCATTTGAAAAGTTGAGTGCATATATATGCATTGTAAGTTTGTAACTTCCAAGCCTAGACCCCTTACTTAATTACAAGTTAGGAGTGAAAAGGAATACCACTAGATTGTAGTTCTAATTGACATGTAACTTCCAAGCTTTAAGAATGTGTGGTTTGAACATTGATTTTCCAGCGCCCTACGTACTCTTATGATCTTATCGCAGAATCAAACACATTTACTTTCTTTTGAAGTTTAGACTGCGGCTTTGACATAGTAAAGGAAAAGACTAGTCAGCCAGTCGCTGGGAACATTCCCTCCCCTTTATAATTTTGTCTGGACTTAGATCCGAATGCCACACACACACACACACAATATATATATATATATATATATCAAGGGATCAAAGTAAAGCTTAATCTATCCTTGGGTAAAGTATAAGATTCAAAGCAAGCAAAAACTGAAAGAAAAAACAACGGAGAGACTACCTTTCCTTTTACACAGTCCGTTAGTATCCACCACCTCCTTCCTTCCAACCCCACCACCAAGTCCTCACGCATGATTCAGAAATTGATAAAGGCGGGGGGAGTGAGGGAAAATGTAGAGAGAAACAAAATTGCATCTAATTCCCTCTGTTTCCAACTTTTTTCATCCGTCTATGCATTGTTATTCCATATTTAGGCACATCAGGAGATGATATAATTTGTCAAATGAGCTCAAATGTGTAGTTATTGCGCTATCATTTTACTAATCTGATGCGCTATTCTATATGTGCTTTGACGCAAGACTAGAACATCAAATTAACAAAGCAAATGCTAGCGTGATACTAAATAGCGTCTTTTGAGTTGTCGTGTCTGTCTCAACCTAAGAAACTTTTTCAAAATGAGATGATTCTAAATTGACTCTTATTTGTTGCTTTTAAAGATGGTTTATGGGGTTTTAACGACGTTTAGTTGGTCAACAACATATTTTAAGTTTTGAAGATACTTTTGAAATTTCTCCATTTTATTTTCCCTTCACATCTAGAGTTTGTTAATGACTATTTAAACTTTATTAAGAAGCTGAAAATGGAGATTTTCGTTGTGATTTCTCGTAGGGATGGATGAGATGATAAAACAAGAGTCAACTAGCTATACTTTTCTTTTTTGTGTTATCTAGGATCTATTCATAATTATATACATGATAAAGAAGTTATAAAGTGATCTTATCTAAATCAAATATGTTGATAAACAAGATTTTTATTTTTTATTTTTTTAATCTGGCCGCAAAATCCATCCCACTCCAGCATTGCTATCATGTGGGAAGTGATTTTGAGGAGAATTTATTGATAAACAAGAAAAATACAATATGTCAGGAGAACATGAGGCCAAACCTTGACTATTAAAGAATTCTTAAAAACAAGTCAAAACCTCTTTTAACAAAACCTATAACAAGGAGGCTTCGAAAGGTATGAGAATAAGCAGCTGTAGCATAAGGAGGGGATAAATCCCACCAATGAACACTGGGATGATACTACGTGGTTCCTTATGTGTGTGCACGGGTTTGTTCATGCGTTTACTCACAATTTTTCTCTGAAAATCATATTTTTTTCATTGGAATTGATATGATTATTCTAATTAATGGTAAGGGAAATGGGATGGTTTGAATCCCATATTTATTTGGTTGAAGAGACAATCCTACAACTTGGATAATCTTCCATTACACTTGCATCTAAATCATAGCTTGTCCTCAAAATAATGGACTCTTATTAAGGCTTGTACACATAATCCACCACTAAGTGCGGTGCTATTTTTCTAGCGGTATTTTGATTTAAATTCAGTCAAAAAAAAAAAAATTTCCCAAAATTCTAATAAATGTCAAGGGAAATGCTATGAAGACTTTTTTAAAGTAGAACTCTCCACTACCTCATGTTTTTTGCACAATGTTTAATATTGGTAAGCAATATCATTATGTTGAGAGTTTGCCAAAACTCTTGAGGCAATATCAAAAAAAGGAGAAATGCTAAAAAGACTCGAACTCATTTAGTCAATTTATTATTTTAAACTATTTCCTCTGGTACCTCACAACTTAACATTAATTCCTATGCTAATATTATAAAATTTTTGGTACAAAGCAATATTGAGGGAATGGGGATATGAACCTAGCCTAAGGGTGCATGGGTACATGTTCTAAGATTAACCACTTGAGCTACAAACCGCTTGCCATCGAGAATTTTTGAGTGCAAGCCAAATGAAACCGTTAAAAAGAAAGAATTATCGGTATGCCATCATGAAGAAACAATGGTCAAGAAAAGAAAATATCAGCTATGCACAATCTCAACAAGTAAGGATTATCCTACTCATTTACCAGTCGGACATAGACAGCCAAATAAAGACGGGGAATAAAACAAATGGCCGGAATTATCGGCAACCATCTTATGAACAGATGCATTAGGAAAATTAAACCTCAATTACGTTCTGTAACAGGTAACAGATTCAATTTATACCTACTTCAGCAAAAAAGGGCTGTCAACCCAAAGCAAGGCCGAGGTTGGCGATTCTGAATACAGGTATTTGATTTGCCATATTTGTGTTGTGTCCAAATAAAGAAAGTTGCTGGTACTTTGCAGTAAAGTTACAGAACCCAGTAAGAAGGCCCTAATCTTTGCGGAACATGTTTCTGAACTCATCATTGGATTTTGGCTTTTCATCATCCTGTTCCTCAGATTTTGGTTTATTCCTACTATGACCAAGTGCAAGGATATTCCTGGGAGTTGCAAATGTGTTCTTACCCCTCAGCTGTACATTATCGCTTCCTCGGTTATAAGTAGACTGCTGTGCTTGACGTGCCATAGGTGCATTGGAGGCCTCGGCAGAATTATTAGACTCGGCTCCCCTGGCTGCACCAGTTAGAGTGAAAGTATCCAGCATCAGATAAAAGATTTTTTTTTTTTTTTTTTTTTAATTCAGACAGAATTTCAAAGAACATATATGCCCAACACAAAATTAATTTAAAACAAACCCAATTTGGCATACCATGTTCCTTCTTCCCATGCTTTGGATCTGATCGTGCAATGCTCAGCTTCTTCCCGAGAAGCATCTGCTTATTTTTTGCAACAGCTGCAATGAGGTGGCCATCATCTGAGAAATCCACATATGCCAGTCCCTTCACAAGTTAAAAGGATGAGAAATAAAGTATAATAAAGTCAACTACTTGATGTAAAAAAAAAAGGTATAGTTACATGTAATTTTTACTTCTGATTTATGCACCATGTCCAATAAATTAACTCTTATACTGACAGAGAGGATCAGATTCATTTCATATACATGTATGATAACTCCAGGATTTACAGAGAAAAAATCTGGATGCTTTTCACAATGGTCTCAGTGACAGATAACTTTTACATTCAGATAATGATGATACATCATTGATTTTTAAACAAGAAACTTCTAAACCTGCCACCAGGCATAAATTATACCAGCATTCCCCCTTATATATTGAGTTGCAACATTCAGATTAGATAAATAGCACAACTGTAGCACAAAAGACATAATTTGGTCTTCTTATTCTGGAGTCAAACTAGTTCCATCATCAATAAAAAAGAATGGAAACTTTCTTCACATACAGCACATAATTTTGTGCCAGTAGTATTTTATCTCAGTCTTACTTTCTGTACTGAGGAAATTATGACTCTAAAGTGTCCCAAATGCCCCTAAATCATCAAAGAGAGTTGCCAGAATTTCCAGCAACATGGCTTCAACTTCAAGATCTATCTTTTATGCCTCTAAACCATTAACATAGTCAAGCTTCAACCTATGTACGAGTACTAAAATCCCTCCTTGAACCAAACTAACGTCTGGACATTAGCCAATCCTAAAATACCACTTGCAATATCAGACAGATTGCTAAACTAAAAAGGTTTGCACACAATATAAACAAACACCAGTAAACCGAGAGAGAGAGAGGGAGAGACCCTTGACTTTCCAGTGAACTTGTCATGTAGTATTCTTATAGCAACCACTCCCCCGACATCACTGAAGAATTGACGCAAATGTTCATCATTTGCCTGCAAAACACGAACAGCTTCTAAGATCATGCCTGTGCATAAAAGAAGAGAATGAGAAGGGATTTAGGGGTTGCGTACTTGCCTTAAAGTTAATATTTGAAACAAAAACAGTACACTGGTCGGCATATACTTTTCTTTTCTCTGGAACACGCTCTTTGATCTGTTGTTCATTTTCTCTATCTGGTTGGTCACCCGTGGCCTTGGTCTTTTCCACTTTAGTTTGTTCAACTGAGTTCATCACCTCAGAATCCTTCCCATGTGCTTGCTTAGGCTTTTGAGCTGCATCTTTTTGCCTCTTTGCTGGATGTTGTTCATTAGGTATGTCAGAAACTTGCTTTCTCTTGTCACGAGCATTCTTCTTCAAAGGATTCTCTTCTGTCAATTTGGATTCTTGTTGTGACTTAAATAATTCTAGCTCTTCCAGACGAGGAGTGACCTAAAAAAGAAGCAGAAGTCAACAATCGACCTTCAATCTGTTGGAGTGATGAGCACTTTTTTTTTGCAGGCTATAGAATGAATACACAAGCTGATACAACAAGGTTTCATAAGACAGAAATTTGTGCAGATGCCACAGTATTATCAACTTCAACATATAGATTGACAAAAGAAAAATGACTTAGCTGAGATGATCAAGGCAACGCATACCTATACTTAAAGTCTTAAACTGAGCAAATTAGGATAACTTTTAACACTTAAAACTGGCTCCCCCGGGTCTATATAAGATATTGTAGAACTAGTACTAGTACATTTGGTTTCCAGATTTTAAAAAGATGAGTACTTTGATATTCATTAGTGATAAAGCTTCATTACCGTACCTAAACTGACAACATCATGCCAACCTTATAAGCTGGTGGCTCTCGTATTACAGTTTTCTTTCGACAAACTTTCTGACTTTATGTTATTGTAAACTGCAATGTACCTAGAAATAAAGGCCAATACCTTCACATTCACATATTCTAAATGATTTCATATTCAATTCTATCATTTTCATATGACGAGTAAATTATTATTTGTTAGGTGAATCTTCATTCACATTACCTAAGCTGAGAACATTAGACAAATCTTATGAAGCACAATTCTCAGCATGGTGGCAAACTTTTTATTTTGACTGTTAATTTTTCTGTAACCCAGAAATGAAGGAACATGGAGTAGAAAAGTAGAAACTACCTTCACATTCACATATTCTAATGATTTCACATTTCATACAAAATTCAATTGGTAAGTGCAAAAGAGAGGAAATTTACCTTCTGTACTGCATGGTCAAAATCATCCAACGAACCAAACTCCCTCTCAAAACGTAACCACGAGTGGCAGATGTCCTGAATTATTCTGTATTTTAGGAAAGGAAGGCACCATCTAATCCCCCAATGTATTATGTAGTATGTACAAGTGAATAAACTACTATTAATAAGCAACAAACCAAATTTTTGCAAGAAACTACAAGTACACAATATGGGTCAGTATGAACACAGAATGAAAACAGCTAGTATCAAATTTCAAGACACGAGGCCTTTTAGGAAAAAAGGCAAGTTTCCCACAGTGATATGGTTTATAATTTGTTGAAAAGAAAGCTAGATAATACGCCAAATTACTGAAGAAAGCTTTTACTTCAAATAATTTTTACAACTAAGTTTTTAACTTTTTAATTCCTAAAAGTAACTTTCAACTTTGTCAATTAATTGTTGGTGTTTTATCCTTTTTCAGAAACATACTGATCACATCAAAATTCACCTGGGTTTTAAAACCCCAAGAGGCTTCTGATAATTTATATAGCACATTGTGGCTAGGAACGAAGGGAGAATGTTGACAATTTGATAAACAATAGGCTGAAGAAATCTGTAACCAAATACTCATCTATAGAAATGTTCTCTTGGTCACCTAGTGACCAAGAAATACATGGTCACACACCATTGTATTTGATATCAAGTGTGGATTAAATGGATGTGCTTAATATCAACTCCAAGGGTGGGTGACCATGAAACCTTGGTCACCAGGTGACCAAGGGAACAGGACTACTCATTTTATCTAATCTCGCTGCCTGCTATGACAAACAAGATATTATACTTCATTCTTCTGTGCTCAATATTTGAACGGGAATATGGAATAGGACAGAGTGTATCACACAGATCAGAACCCAAAAACTAGGCAAAACACAAACTACTGAATGAATAAACAAAGTCGTGCAAAATTTGAGGGAGAAACAGCCCAGGAATGGGAGAGAGGCCAAGTGGTCAAAAACAAGTTTCATTCAAGAATATAGACGAGGAAAGTAGATCTTACCTCTGAACCAGTTCCGAGAAATCTTTTACTGTAACATCTCCTATATAGGGCCCGAGCTTCATTAACATGACCCAATTCAGTTTCCATTGTTATATAACCTTGCCAGGCTTCCAGCATTGAACCACTAACAGAACATAAAAAAATAAGCATTATACAAATGAAAACCGAAATAACAATAAGCATACCAATATAACAACCCAAATTCACAAATTCCAGAAATGACCATACCAGAGCTTAAGTAAAGTCTCCCAGACTCCACGAGCTGCCAGTTGGTCCTTGTGCAAGTTTAGCTCTAAACGGGCCCAATAAGCATGCAAACGTAGCAAGCCATCCGTATTCTTCAGGTATGCTGACAAGTAATCTGATGCATTCTGAAGGTATAAATTGTCAGAAATTTCATGTGTACGAACAATACATTATTTCTCTTAAATGGACAACACATTTTTATGAGATAAATGGACAATGCATTCTTTCCACGAAATGGAAAAAGCCTGCAAAACCTTGGCAGAATCCTAACAGCACGGGTTATTTTCCCTGGACACAACCAATGTGATTGCTAACCCTTGAATGTACAGAGAAAACAGGCTTGCCATTTTCTTTTTCTTATGAGAAACATACCGATCATTTTAGTAGGACTTCAATTGATCCAAACATGGCTATGCATGTATTTGTACAACTATATAGCACCTAACATTTTCTTTTCAATTTTTGAATATGCAAACAACGACGTACACCTGTAATCCCACCCTGACCAAACCTCACTTAATTCAGAAGACCAAGAGACATATACTGTCTAATTGCAATTTAGTAATTGTGGTAAGTTTAACTCCCAACTAGTTTTCCTTATAACTTCACCCCAAATGACTTACGTTTTTATATAAGTGAAAGATAATAACAAACCTGAAAGGTTTCCCTGATTAATGAATACTCCAAGCCATGTTCTCCTTCAATGGCGCACGAGATTCTTCTTCTTAAGCTATCTACGCGTGTGAGGTACAAATCTAGGTACTAAAGAAAAGAAGTTCAATGAACAAAGATATTCAAAAAACAGTGTCACATATTTAGATGCAAAGACAGAGACAAATTGATTATAAGAATAAATGTACCTCATCAAGGGCTAAAGTGCATAGCAGAGACTTCTCAAATACCTGAGAATGAGCAACAATTTAGAAGGTGAACTACACATTTTTCAAGAAATTATAAAGGAATTGGGCCACTATATAATTCCCAACACAATTTCTATTGGTTCTTTTTACATTTATTCACTTTGGTTTGGTTAAGGCATCCACTGGAGTCGTATTGAAAATTGAGTCTTCATTGGAGAATATTCTGGCTGAAACTAGAGAGAGACTAAGTCTAGTGACAAGCAAAGCCCAATGGTAAGTTACCTATTTGCTCTACAGTTTGATGCACTAGTTCCTTAACACTTCAAACGTGTCAAGAGTAGAATTTTTGGCTTTTCTTTAAAATCAAAGCCCAATAGTGTCATTCATTCCTCACTGTAAACCAAAACCCTCGCCCTCCTTTTTCTTACAAGAACGTACACATATATCATATTAAGGGAAATTTTGAACAGAAAAGGCAATTACATAAAAGCAACATCAGGAATACCAAATTAAAACTTTATGAACAATACCAAAAACAAACATTGCCAAGATTCATATTTTCTCATTGAAATAGTACTTCCTAGAATCTCAGAAGAAGGGGGAAAATGGATAGTAGAAAACACCATGAAGCCCAAATGAACGGAGAAAATTTACTTACGACAGAATTGATTCAGGACACAGGTTCACATATTTAGAATTAACGGTCCAGTAAGTAAACCAACTAATATAAAACAAGCACGTTGGCATACTCCAAGTAACTCTTCAATACTAGTTCTTTCTTTCTCTTACAACATATTCTTTAAAACTACTAAATATGTGAAGCGTGTCTTGAAGAGAAAATCGAAGCCTTGCATGTGAAAGATGCATTTCTCTCTGATGCAGTTTAATAACCAAGTCAAAAGCAAGTATTCCAAAAAGAAATTAATCAAACAAATTAGAAGGAGAGGTCAATACCAAAAGCTCCTACCAAACAAAATTGAAATTTAAAACATACAGAGGCAATCTCTTTCTCAGAAGCATGACCACGCTCCAAGGAAAGCATATATCGGACCCAAAGCTCTCCAACACAGGGGCAATTCATTACAGCCCTGGAATAAACGTTGGTTATGACATTGCCAACCTGAAAAGGTTAACAAATAATTACTTACACAACACAGGGTTGCAATTAGAACAGAAAATACGTAATAAGAGATAAAAAGGGATAAAAACCTTCAATGTTTTGTCCAAATAGTGAGTATAATCAAGCCAGAGATAACTGGATATAGGAAAGTCAGTAATAGCACGTTCATACAACATCTGAACCCGGGCTGGGTCTCCAGAAGACTGTTCAAATTTCAAGTAGTTCTGCAGAATAGAATAAATTATTCTTTCCAGAAACTGAAGATTTACACATTAAGTAAATAAACTAACAGGAGGATCGTAATGACAAACAATACGAATGAAAGTAGAAAGGAGGTAGAAAAGACAAACCGTAAGTTCAAACAAGACAATGGTGCGAGGATATGTAAAGGCAAACCAGTGAATAAAAAGGAAAATAAAACTGTCATTTCAAACATAATTTGTTCTACTGTTCTACTAAGTACTAGTTCCAAATTATACATACCATGAAATTTTGAAGTCTTTCCGAGTCCAACATATCCTGCCGACAAATCTGTTCTTCAAGATGAATGCGAGCATCATACATTTCCAATGCCTTTTTATATGCTGAGGCAACCTGGAATGAAATTCCATCGAGGTCACTGGAGCCAGCATCAAGAATGTTTTCTCGTTCCACCTCCCATGCCTTGTAATCCAAAAGTGTTGACCTCATATTAACATGGGGGACCGACAACTGACGGTGGAATAAAGAGCGGATACGCTGAATTTGCTTTTCTCTTGCCTGCAGTGTAAGAAGAATTTCTTGAATGTAGATCTCAAAAATAATTTAAATATCTAAAAGCAGCATATAATTATGGGAACTTTAACAAAAAGCTCCCGGTACTGTTCACTTTAACGAAAAACCATATTTTTACACTGAAAAGTCAATCATGGTACTATTCACTTTACCCTTTATTTTGTCCTTATCGTTAAAACTCAAAGTTTTCAAGCCCTTTTCATTAGTTTTCCTTATAATTATCCCAAAAACAATAATTCAAATATCATATGAATACCTAACGTAAACTGTTGGGCATTCAGATCAACATATAATTTAAAACTCTTACAGGCTTTTAGTTATTCTCTTAAAGGTTTTTACAGAAGAGATGGCTTAACTCATAACCAAAATTAGATACTGATCTGCATATTTACAGTTGTATGGCTTGCCTTGTAATAACCATTAGTTTATTCATAGTATTACTATTTACAAGTAAATTTGAAATGAGTAATAAGAATTGGCATAATAAAAGAAAAAGGTTAGACCGAAATGTTGACCAATGAGAAGAGAAAAGTCAAAGATGGAGTTCAACATTTGATTGTCAGTCTCATTCTCTTTTATTCTTATAACAGGAAACATAAACTTGTATAGAAAATCAAAGATGTACTGCAAGAAAAGACGGCCAGGAGGTCCATCAATATACCACTACAAACCTGATTATCTTTCTCATCCATAGCATGAAATATAGCAAGCTCAAATGACCGGTAGGCTTCCCATAGTTTATTGCCTTCAGAAACATGCAAACCAGCTGCAGTAAGAGCACATTCAAATAGATCTCTTGCCTTCGAAATACCAGCAGGTGAACATTCTCTTATTGAGGGATCATTTTCTTTAACAAAA
Organism: Pyrus communis; assembly: GCF_963583255.1. NCBI lineage: Eukaryota > Viridiplantae > Streptophyta > Magnoliopsida > Rosales > Rosaceae > Pyrus > Pyrus communis. Next base: position 23,962,923 of record NC_084817.1, read on the forward strand.
TCTAAGTAGTCGCGCCAAAGAGAGATGGACTGCAATTTAAGGTTACAAAGTTAAAAGTCAATATTCCCGCAATTCTTTGATCATTAACAACAGAAAAACATGTATAGCGATCAAGAATCTATATGTTCGGTAAAGTCACAAAGTCTTCATTATACATTCTATTATGACTAGGTATACAAAAGAAAAACTCTATAGGAAAGCTTTAACTTTACTCAAATCTTAACGGGAATAGATATTGCACTAGCTCACTCAATGAACAACCTCTATACTAAAGTAACCCAATGAACAATTTCTAGAACTAGAATGGTGATGTTTCAATACAAGTTTCGAGGTAGCTATGTTCTCGCACAACCAGAACATAAACAGCCTAAGTTCATCCAACTATAGAGAAGGGGTATAAAACCTAGATCACTTGGAACTGAACACGTCCATTTAGAGAATGAAAACCCTCTTGCACAAAAGTTAGAACAAGTTATATGCATATGAAACAGCAAAATTGCTGATAAGGCATTACGATGTTATAACTGAAAGTTTGGATGCCATTCAACTCAAAATCATAGTTAAGTTTGTTTATTTTGCTTCTCATTTTCACTTTTTGCCATAAGCTGTCCATAAGTATAACATAAATATGGCATGGCATATAAAAAAAATAACAATTTTTAAATTGCACGTTTTCTGGAACAAAGAAGCATAACCAACCAGATATTCAAAGACTCCTCGCTCGTAAAGCTTTTCAATAGCCAAAAAAGCATCAGACCTGCAAATTGGACAAAATTGATTGTTCTTAAATAATATACGATTAAATAAGCCACCGAAAAAGGGACTACTTTTCCTTTTACGTGTTCATTGTGTCTGTGTTGAGTATAAATATGAAAAGCATTTTTAGGCTAAAAGAAGAGCGTTGGTAACGAAAAGACAGTACCCAGTGGAAAGAGAAGCTTCGTCCTTAGCCCAATCCTGCCACATAGAAGGGGTTAACGGAAACAGTTGGTTCATAGCTTCCCTCGCTTGCCTCAGCTTTTCAATGTCAGCCATTTGCCTCAGAATCTTTATGTACTAAAGTCACAAAAAGAATTCAAATTTAGGTTTTTCTCGGCAACCACACAGACGGTATTCGAACAACAATGCATAACCGACTAAAAAAATTAAAAAAGGAGAGAGGATATTGGCAAAGGTGAATACTTACTTGGACATGAGTATCGTAGTTGGCAGGATTAGTGGAGAGCTCGGCTTCTAGGGTTTGGAGTTGGAGGTTTTGGTGGGCTTGGTCGTCGCCATCCTCAGAGCCAGAGTCGGAGTCGGAATCGGAATCGGAAGAGCTAAGGTCTTGGTCAGAGAGGTCCGGCATGGATTGGTCGTCATTGTTGCCTTGTTCAGAAGTAAGGGGGTTTAGGGTTTCTTCTTCCATCTGTGATCTCTATTTGAACTGGAATTGGAATAGGAATTCCTTCTCTCTTGCACCGAGACAAACCAAAATGGAGGCCTTTACTTTTGCGAGCGGGGATGGAAGTTCACCTTTTTATTGTCCGGTACGAGGAATGGAATTTTACAAATAATATTACATTTATCATTTATTTCTACCACTTTTTAATTAAAAATGATCGTCAATGCATGTGGTCTCATCTTTTATTAGATAAATTGTAAAAATGATAGTAGTACAGAATCCAACCATTTTACCACCAATCGTGTTTTTTGAAGATCTCACTTTTTGTATTGAAAATTGGGAATTTTAATGAAAACATTCATATTCATTTTAATAGAAAATTACATTTTTACACTAAAAAGTTAATTTTAATACTATTTATTTTATCCTTTATTTTATCTTTCTTAAAAGTTAAAGTCTTCGAGTTATTTTAATTAGTTTCCTTTTGAAAATTTCCTCTAAGGGCAGCTCACACTATTGTTCTTAAAATTGGGGATGCAATTGCTGCAAAAAAGACATCTCCCATGGTATTCATCTTGTGCCCGAGGATTAAAATCAAGATGAACATGTGCATTCCAATGTTTTTGTGTTGTTGACTGCGAAGGTTCATAGGATGTGTCATACCCTATGATGTACTGAAATATGGCATTGTTATAAATAGATAAAAGTTAGATAGACAACATTTGTTAGTGACAGGAACGAAGCAGGTGTAAAATATCACATTGTAACTATAACACAAGAGGATGATAGATAAAAGAGGGAGGGATAGATACTGATATTATTGATCTTTTCTTTTTCACAGTATATTTTGATAGCACAACAAGCACTCTATTTATAGAGCAACCCCAAACGAACATAATAATTACATCTTGAAAAGCACAGCGCACACTTTTTGAAAGTATCATACAAATACAATCATCATTCTTTTCCCAAGTCCACATTACTATGTGGGCATTCATTAATCCACCAATGTTTACAATACTTCCCTTTGGATGCCCACATATCAATATCAGTTGCCTCGTTAAAACCTTAGTCGAAAAAAACCATAGCGAAGGAAAAAGTGTACAACTTTACCTGGATTATTGATATAGTGCTATGTATGCTTATGTTGCCTCGTTAAAACCTTGATAGGAACAACTCAGTGGGAAAAATCCTAACTGAAGGAAAAAGAGTACAACATGCATGTATCATAAATGCTCTCATTGATTCCGCATTCTTCAAATTTAGCTGATTGGTAAGTCGACGTAATCCGATACTCTGCATTAACTTCTAAAACGTGCACTTTGGCAGAGATTTGGTGAATAGGTCTGCCAGATTTTCATTGGAACATATTTGTCTAACTTCAACAACTTTAGCCTTCTGAAACTCATGTGCATTGAAAAACTTTGGAGATATGTGTTTAGTCTTATCTCTCTTGATGAATCCTTCCTTCATTTGGGCAACACAGGCTACTTTATCTTCATGAAGGACAATTGGAGTGTCTGTCTTTGAAGGTGAACTATATAAATTCCGAATATAATGGATCATTGATCTGAACCAAGAACATTCACAACTTGCTTCATGTAAAACAAATATTTCTGAGTGATTTAAAGATGTAACAACTAATGTTTACTTTGTTGAGCGCCATGAGATTGTTGTATCTCCATTAAGTAACACATATCCAATTTGTGACGCGGATTAGAGAGAAAACCAACATCTGCATATCCAGTAAGGATCTGGTCATTTGTGGATTTCTCTAAATAGAAAAGACCCATGTCTGTTGTCCCACGAAGGTATCGTAATACATCTTTGACTCCCTTGCAATAACGAATTGTTGGAGTATAGTTATACCTTGCTAACAAGTTGACTGAAAAGACCATATCTAGCCAAGTACACTGTGCTAAATACAATAAAGCACATATAGCACTCATATATAGTACTTCTGGACCAATGACCATTTCATCATTCCACTAGCACAATGCTCAATTTGCAGGGCAAGACAATATTTTGTTTTTCCAAGGTCTTTCATTTCAAATTCGTTTTTCAGATATTCAGCAGTTTTATTGAGCTCTTCAGGGGTTCCAACTGGGTTCATGTCATCGACATATACTGCCACTACATCAAATCCAGAATTGGATTTCTTAATGAACACACAAGGGCAAATGACATTGTTGGTATATGCTTCTTTGACCAAATACTTACTAAGACGATTATACCACATTTATCTAGATTGTTTCAACCCATATAATGATCGCCTTAATTTGATTGAGAGCATACCTCGTGATTTGTTAGTTGTTTTAGGCAACTTAAGTCCTTCTGGGACCTTCATGTATATGTCAGTATCTAATTCTCCATATACATACACAATGATGACATCTATAAGTCGCATGTCAAGTTTTTCTAAAACCACTAAACTTATTAAGTAACGGAACGTAATTGTGTCCATTACAGGAGAGTATGTCTCCTCATAATCAATTCCAGGTCTTTATGAAAAGCCTTGTGCAACGAGTCGTGCTTTATATCTCGCAATCTCGTTTTTCTCATTGCGCTTTCTTGTGAATACCCATTTGTAACTCACCGGGTTTACACCAAGCAAGGTTTGGACTACTAGTCCAAAAACATTTCGTCTTTCCAAGGAATTTAAATCTGTCTGGATTGCATCTTTCCACTTAGGCCAATCATGTCTCTGTTTACATTCATCAACAGAGCGGGGCTCAATATCGTTACTTAATATGATTTCAGTGGCTACGGTGAATGCGAACATGTCGTCGATAATTATTTCATTTCAATCTCATAATTCATTAGTACATGCATAATTTATGGAGATTGCCTTGCTTTCATATACCTCTGTCTCTTCAGGGACATGTGGATTTGTCATGAATTGTGGATTTATCATTCATTTTTTCTTCCTGAATGATTTTATTCGGATTAAGTTGTGCCCTCGTCTTTCTCTTTCGAGGGGCTGAATCTTTTGAACCTGGAGGTCTACCACGCTTCAGGCATGCACCAGATAAATCATTTACTGCCACTTTATTTTGTCCAATAGGGACATCAATTCTTGCAGGTGCATTTGCAGCTGATATATGTGATTTTGTCACTTTCATAGCATTATTAAATGCATCTGACATTTGATTAGCAATACTTTGAAGATGAACGATCATTTTCACTTCATTTTCACATTGAGTGCTACATGTATCAAATGAGACAAGGTGGGTACTGTAATACCCCCGAAATTTTTTAAATATATGATTATTTTGAATTTTTTTATCGAAAAGTGAAATGACAAAAATGTCCCTCGTTGACTTAACGTAATTATACGAGGATTTATTTTATCCTCATATATTTTATCGTATTTCTTGGCATATTTGAGTAGAGGACAACCCTACGAACGTGTAGGCGAAAACCATTCTTAATTCCGAGTTAAAACGGAGAAGTTACGAGCCTCGGAAGTAGTGAGACCTTTTAGACATGTGAACTTACTATTAGTAGTAAGTTTCCAAAGTCTATTTGCCTAAAATTAGCAGGTTCCCATATATAGAAATTGGGTTTAGAGGCCCAGGGAATCCAGAAAAACCCCCATTTAACTTCCCGTGACCTCCCATTTTCTGAGGTCGATTCCAGTCAACTCCGGTGGAGTTTTTCGACGCCACCACCACCATCTTGAAGCTCTCACTCCCCTTTACAAAATACAATCAAGAACCACTTTGGTTAACCACTGTATGTGGCGGTGTGAGGCCATAAAAACTGATAAAAACCAATGGTGTTCCGGCCACCCTTTTCATTTTTCCTGTGAATCGGCAAAGCAATGGCTAATGCCACTACTTGGGTCTTATAGCCCATCATCCCACGAGTAAATCCCGACCAGCTTTGATCCCGTTGGACCACCGTGGGCGACGAATCAACACTGGAAAACTTTAGGCACCCGCCAGCTTTATCAGAGGAATTGACCCTTTTCCATCCACTTTCGAACTTTGTGGTAGGTATAAAACTTGTTTCTCTTGTTGAGCTCTATCTTCCTGTAAATTTTGGTAGAATTTGGAGTTAGACGAAAAAGTGGGTTTCCTGTCGCCGGAAACCACCATGCACGACAGTGCGTGGGGGAGAATCTGTTTTCATGGATTTTGGACAGGGGGACATCCTTGATATCCTAAGCCCATATCCAAGGTCCGTTCGTTGAAATTTTATACAATGATTCGAATATTCAAATTTTTCGAATAATTGTACCGTCGTACGATTTTTGTAATTGACAACCATTCAAACGTTGGATTGTCACCAAACTTTGAGACATTATAGTACATAATATTTGAGGACTTTAGGAACTTACGGATCGAGAATCCGACTTATGGATCTTCCCGAATGAGATTTGCAAGTTAGTAAATTAAAACGTCGACTACCACTCGAATATTGTGATTAGCGGAGATCCGACTATTAGATCTTAATGAAATTTTAGTATGTTGTTCTAGAAGCATAATTTTAACTATGAATGGCTTGATTCCTTCATTTAGGGTACGTAAGCAATCTAACCAGGATGTTAGATGCAGCCATAATATGATCGAATTGAATTTTTTGGTGGTTAATAGTACATTGATTAACCATGATAAATTTCAGACCTACCTTAGTAATTAGCTTCCGAATTAGAAATTTCGGGGTGTTACAGGTACAACCCATGTTAGCTCCTGTCGTTCTTCTGGAACGGTCTTTTTTCCCCTAATGACGGGAATACTGTCTCATCAAAGTGACAATTAGCAAAACGAGCTATAAACATATCACCTGTCAAGAGTTCCAAATATCTAATGATAGATGGTTAAACAAAACCCACATAAATTCCCAGCCTGCGCTGAGGTCCCACTTTAGTGAGTTGTGTCGGTGTAATAGGCATATAAACAACACAACCAAAACTCGTAAATGTGAAATGCTTGGCTGATGCCCAAACATGAGTTATGTTAATGAGTATTGGTTATTGGTTATAGGTCTCAATCGAACCAATGATGCAGCATGTAAGATGGTATGTCCCCATGCAGAAACTGGCAATTTTGTTTTCATGAGCAGAGTGCAAGCTATTAATTGAAGCCACTTGATAAATGTCTTCGCTAGACCATTTTGAGTATGGACATGATGAACAGGGTGTTCAACATCAATGCCCAATGTCATGCAGTAATCATCGAAGGTTTGAAACGTAAATTCACCAGCGTTATTAAGTCGAATTGACTTAATGGGGTAATTTGGAAACTGTGCTCGTAACTTAATTATCTGAGCAGAAGTCTCGTAAAAGCTACACTTCGAGTACACAAAAGATAAACATGTGACCATCGAGTAGATGCCTCAACCAAAACCATTAAATATCGAAATGGTCCACAAAATGGTTGAATAGGTCCACAAATATCCCCTTGAATTCCTTGCAGAAATGACGGGGACTCAGTATCAACCTTTAGTTGTGATGGTCTAATCACTAACTTCCCTTATGAACAAGCCTTACAAGGGTTATCATTTGATATAGCAATGTGTCTGCTCAATAATAGATGTCTATTAGAGCTGGTAATGATTCTACGTATCATGGTGGATCCTGGATGACCCAAACGGTTATGCCAAAACATGTAAATTTTTTAATCAATGAACTTCTAGTTCATGACAATATGTGATTAAATTGTCTTTATGTATGTATAATACAATCCACTAGACATACCACACAACTTCTCTAATATACGTTTCTGGGTATCATTGGAGGTAATGCATAGATACTACACATTTTCTACACTTTTCGTTTCAATGTGGTATCCATTTAAACATATGTCTTTAAAACACAACAAATTTCCAGTAGATTGAGTAGCGTAAAGCGCATTCTGTATGGACAATATTGTTTATGATCTGGGCTTTTCCTAAGCTTTCAATTACATCTGATTAGCCTGATATTGTTGTTACCTTTACTTTTGTAAGCATCAAGCTTGAGAAATACTTTCAATCTCGAAGTATTGTATGCGTGGTTGCGTTGTCTGCAAGACAAATATCTTTGTCATTGCTCTTGTTTTGAGAATGACCATAGTTTTTATCCATACTCTTTGAGTAAGGAAATCACAGTTAAGTTATTTATAATAAAAGGAAATTGACATGCCACTTTTATTGATTTTGAAATGCAAGCATTTAGGCTACAAGTTCAGAATAATAAGAATACCTTAAACAGAAATGATTCAATCAGACTGTTACACTTCATTCCCTCTTTCCACAATGAAGTCTGAGACATCTAGGTGGGTTGTGTTCAATTATCTTGATAAGTTGCACATTGGATCAAGTATATTCGTTAGTCTAGCCTGATCGAGGAAATTGGTCTCGACACCCTTCTCTTTGAGGAAGGCTTGATACAAATCCACCAGATGTTTTGGAGTATGACAGGTACGCCCCGAGTGCCCATTGTCACTACACTTATGGCAAACTCCTTCAGGATTTCTAGGAGTGTTATTCATATGAGTTTTGCCTTTATGGCGATTTGCATTCTTGAAGCTCAGGCCTAAATTATGCCTTGGAATCTGGTTGTGAAACTGAACATCATGATTTTTGCCTTTCCCGTTTCACTGACCTCGCTTGTAGCCACGTCCTCGTTTGTAATTATTGCCACGAGAGGATGATGTTCATTTCGAGGGAAGCATCATTCACTTATGGGAATGATGCATATCCAGTAGGCCGGGATTGATGATTCTTCGTCAGAAACTCATTATTTTATTTAGCTACCAAGAGCACAGATATCAGCTGGTTGTATTTAGTGAAGCATCGCTTTCTATACTGCTGTTGCAGGAGTACGTTGAAGGCATGAAAGATGTTGAAAGTCTTTTCTAGCATATATTTCTCAATGATGTTTTCCCCACAGAGTTTCATCTAGGAGCTAATTCTGAACACTGCAGAATTGTACTCAGCCACCATCTTGAAATCCTGGATCCTCAGGTGAGTCCACTCATAACAAGCCATTGAAAGAATCATCGTTTTCTGGTAATTATATCTATTTCTCAGTGCCTTCGAGAGGGTTAATGGATCTTCAACCATCAGATATTCGATCTTTAGTCTTTCATCAAGGTGGCAACGGATAAAGATCATAGTCTTTGCCTGATCTTGAGAAAATACATTGTTCTCCTCCTTGATTGTTTCTCCAAGATTCCCTGCCTCCAGATGGATCTCGGCATCCACTACCCTGGTAAGGTAGTTCTTCCCAGTAATGTCCAGGGCAACAAAATCAAGCTTTGCCAAGTTCGCCATTTTCTTTTTTTCTAAAAGAAAAATGAGATGTGTAAGAACTTACAATAATATGTATTCTGGAGGGATGTAGTGTTAGAACTTCTGGTTTTTACAATTTTTTTTTCATTTTAATCTTCAGGCCAAAATGATGAGCACTCGAAACTTCATACTTAAGATTTACATGATTAATGAGGAGGGTGATTGTACCGCACCATTCTCATTGAAAACAAAATATAGCATAGGATGGACGATTATTTCGCACCACTCAAGAAGCAGGAAAATTTAAATATGCAAAGCAGGGTGGGCGATTATACTGCACCACCTAAAATTGCAATAAAATTAAATCTGCAACTCAAGATAGACGATGATACCATACCATCTTGGATTGCAGTAAGATTAAATTTGCAGTTCAAGATGGGCGATTGTACCGCACAATCTTTGACTACAGTAAAATAAACACTGGGTTAGTAATAAAGAACTACACCAAACAAGAAATCAAATATATATGTAATCGTTATATTGAGAACTAGAAGCATGCATGATGCTAGCAAATCTTCACGAGGATATATGAGGAAGATGAGGTAAAGGAGGAAGAAGAATAGTAAAATCCTTGGATAAAGCATTTTTCGGTGAAGGGAGATGAGAATTGGTTAGAGAGTCGTGCTGATAACGTGTTATAAATAAGCAAAATTAGAGAGATAACCTTTGCTAATGACAGGAGTGAAGCATGTGTAAAATATCACATCGTAACTATAACACAAGAGGATGACAGATAAAAGAGGGAGGAAGAGATACTGATGTTATTGATCTTTTCTTTTTCACAGTGTATTTTGATAGCACACGAAACGCTCTATTTATAAAGCAACCCCAAACGAACATAATAATTATATCTTGAAAAGCACAGCACACACTTTTTGAAAGTATCACACAAATACAATCATCACTCTTTTCCCAAGTCCACATTACAGTGTGGGCATTCATTAATCCTTCAATGTTTACAACAAGCATGAGGATTTAAGGCGTGAGTCGAAAAAACACAACTCTCCCTTTAATTAGAAACATACGAGTGTATTAATATTTTCTTGTCGACATAAGATGACATATACTTAATATAAAAACTCGATGCCCCGCTAATCATATAGCACAATATAAGTGTAGAGAACACTTTATATATATATATATATATGCGCTTGTATTGTCACAAGACTTGCGAGAAAGATTGTTAGGCTGTGAGTAATCGTGGATGAATGGTGTTTCAGATTTTAAACGAATTACAAGAAGTGCATATATATATTGAAAATATACTTTTTTATAATTCTCGTAACATAGTACAGGTACATGTGTACTGAACATATATTTCTTGTAGATCCATTAAAACATAAAATTCATGCTCAACCATGATAAAAATAAAGCCACTAAGTTGTAACCCAATGCCAGTATAAAAGACAGACAGGATAGGATGGTGGGTAAGGATCTGCCGCTAGTAAAAGGTAAGTAGGGATAAACCAGGTTCAAGATTCTAAACCTTCCAATATAAGGGAGGTGTAACTGTTTGATCTCAAATGGAATAATTGATTCTTCATATATTATAGGTCACACTTTTTCTTTCACATGGTAGCGGAAGAACCAAAAGATAGAGAGTTTTTTTTTAATGTAACTAGAACAAGAAGTAAACATTACGTGTTACACATGATGTACTATTCTTGTTCTAATCACAATGAAAATTTTACCTTAAAGATGACGATGCTATCATCACGCAGAAGATAAACTAGAACTCATTAATACTAATCCATATTATGCATAAACGTAAAGTGTTAGCTACTAGATCATATATAATCCAGATCATGCATGCATATTACAAAAACTTATATTATTCAATAAATTCCCAAATCATCATTACAACACAACTCGACACATCTCATCCGTTTTTGCAACCATGCATTTTGCATACTCATAATGTAATTAGTTTTTGTCTCGAATTCATGCGACCTTTGTAGGGTTCACATCTGACCCATGAGCAGCTGACGTGGAAGAAGAAGAGGCAATGCTGATAAGCTTGGGCTGCCTCTTCTTCTCCGCCGCAAACTTTGGCACCGTAATCCTGAGCACCCCGTCCTCGAGATGAGCCTTGATCTGATCCAAGTCGGTGTTCCCAGGCAGCCTGAATTGCCTCCAGAACTTGCCATTTGTCCTCTCAGCGCGGTGCCACTTGTAATTGTCGCCCTGATCCCCTTCCTGATCGTCGGCCTTCCTCTCTCCGCTGATCCTCAGCAGCCTGTTCTCCTCCACCTCTATCTTCACGTCCTCCTTCTTCAGGCCGGGGACGTCCAATGAGATCACGTGCGCAGTCGCCGTCTCCTTCCAGTCGGCACGTGCCAGAGCGAGCGCCTCTTGAACGGCTTTAGTAGGGTTTGGGACGGTGAAGGGAGTCTGTTCGAGAATTCTGAAGGGATCATTGATCATGTGGTGGTCCCAGGGGGAGGAGGATATTGGGTTGAACTGAATCAAGGCGTTGGTTTGGGTGGGGGCAGTGAGGCCTAACATCATCATCACAAGTAGTACTGGCTGCAGCACCATCATCGCATTATTCTTCTTCACATGCATGGTGATCGTTTAATGGGCAAGAAAGCAGGAAATGATTGGCTAATTAAACAAGTGAGATGCTTGATGAGTTAAACAACTGAAATGCTCCAAGATATAGGAGGGAGAGCGAGTTGGTAGCTTTGTAATTCTTATGGATGAATGTGGATGGGGGAGGGTACGGAGTTAAATAGGAAAGCGAAAAGGAGGGAGTTGGGGGGGGGGGGGGGTGATTCTTTATCTTTCTGGATTGTTCTTGATGTTTGAGGAAAAATACAGAACAATCTAGCCAAGTCTTAAGATTGGGATCCAATTTATGGAATGTCCTAGAACAGTCTAGCCGAGTCTCAAGTTGAGATCGAAGGTTTATGGAATGTTCCAGATGGTAAAAGACAACTCAAGGGACTATTGCTTAATTAGTAGTTAGTAAGTACCAACTATTTTTAGGCGACGACTTGCCTACTACGAATGAGATGAGACTTGCTCAAAACGTCTTTACTCTAACGTGATGGTATTACAAATTTATTTCCATTTGTAATGTGTTTTAACATTCTCACTTGTATCATTTTGACGTCTTCATTTCATACAAGTCTTTCTCTTTGCTTACACTTACTCCAGACGCTACAATGACATCTCCGACCATCACATCTAAAAACATTTGCACATCCCCATCCTATGCCATCAATGATTTTAAAAAACAAAAAAAACAGATCCATGTGGGTAATATTACTTAATTGGAGGGAAGAAATTAGGAAAAAAAATCACTTGTATCTTGTTTAAATTGAGTACAGATGCAGAAGAAACTCCGGAAAAACACACGGAGGAGAGGATGTCTGTGCAGAAGACGAAAGTGAGTTCGTTTCTGTTCCTCTAGAACGTGTGGTATGTTGACAGTTCCATCTCCGATCTTTGCAACTGTTGCAACTGATGCTCTAGTTTGTGTGGCACTGGCGACGTGTTAGACAGTTTCACTTATATATGGAGTGTTTGTCATTTATATTGATTTACTTATTATTTTGTTTATGGTGGAAAGATAGAATGTGATGCAATATTTGTGAGAGGATTGATCTAAGGGTCACAATAAATTTCAAGTGTGGATATTTTCATCTGTTGGTTGGCAATTGTCATTGTTGAGATGGGCACATATTATTCGCACTGGAGAATTTTGTTGTATTAAATTATAATTTTAACCCTATATTTATTGGACAGTTATCAGTTAATCTTGTACATAGATTGAGAATATTTTTGATATTTCGAATGTTTCACCTATTTGGCCTTCTCGCTGCAAACAGAAATACATGTGAGGGGGCCAGGGACGTAGGGAAACCAAACAGCGGAGAGACAAGGAAAGGGAACCAACCAGCGGATAAAATTAAAAAGCAAGCAATGCAATATGAGATGGAGCTAAAACCATCCGATCCCCGCAAGAAAGAAAAAACATGTAGTAAAATAAAGGTGTCTTGATGCATAAAGTGCTAAAGAAAATACACAAAATTTATTAGGTATTTGATTGAGATTGTTTCACATAGGATAACACTTGACCTCACTCAAATAGGAGGCACGACTCCTTTGGTACATTCATTGTGAATGGAAAGGGGCAAAAACACATGACAGAAACCCGACTTCGACTTCCGCGTGTTCCAAAAACTTATTAGTGGCTTGTGCCACTGCCACAACAGCAGCTCCGGCCTCCAGCGATTAAAAGCAAAAATCAGAATCAGAATCTACGAGACATTATAAGAGACTTCAGTTGTTGATTGTGTCCTTAAATTTAACAATGCAATCCAAAGCGCGCTCAAATTCACTATCTTCGTGAGCAACGGTGAACCGACAGTAGCCAGGAATTCCAGTCCAGGCTCCACTGTTGATGCATAACCCTGTAGCCTTGTGAATGACTTCCCTGATGTTCGAGTCATCAACCTTAACACTCTTGTTCAGATAGGACGTCGGCTTGGCCACCATGGAAACACCACCACACGGTTCAACCACATCCCACCCACACTTCTCCAGTGTCTATTACAAACAAAAGTAGGATGACATGGCAAATTAAAACAAGAAAGAAAGTGCAAGGTAAAACATTATTATATATAGAGTCGCATGCAAATATGTGTGTGTGAGAGAGAGAGCGCTCACCTCTTTCAGGCGCTTGGATTGACTCTTCAAAGTTTTTATATGTTCTGCAATAGCATCCCACAGACCTCCTGGTTTCTGCTCTCTTAGACTAAGCAGCTTCTTAACAGCATATTTAACAGTGTTGTGAGGTTTGCTCAATCCTGGAAAGCTATCAAATGTATCCACCAAAACAGCCTGGTTTAATACAAGGAACCCAAATTTGAGCGCCCCACTCAACATCTTTAAAGATAATCCCCCAAGCAGAGAGACACAAAAACATGTGTTGCTAGTGTTTAGCTTTGACAAACTGTCCACCAGGTTCCAGCCTCCCCAACCCTCAATGTCATATTCCAAGCCTGAGAAGGAAGTATCAATCACAACTCTAGCCCCAACTTTAGCGCATGCAGACAGCAAACTTTCAATCTCTTTGTTGCTGTATATCAAACCAGTTGGGTTGATTGTTGGCCCAGAAATGTATACCCATGGCTTATTCACAGTCCCTAGCGCTCCAGAAAGCACCTTGTCTGTCAGTTTAAAGCCATCTGCGGGGTTAGTAGGTATGGTTACAATATTTGCTTTCAAAAATTTGGCAGCAGAAACATAGTTCCCATTTGCACCAGCAGGAAAACACAATGTACCCCCTTCCTGAATGCAGCAAAGAACCATCTTGTTGAACAGAGCTAGCGAGCTGTCAGCATATATAAATTCGGTGCTGCTGTCAACTGGGTAACCGTAAGTACTCTTAATAAACTGCTTGATGCTAGTGGTGACATCTATTTCTGACTCAGCTATATTCTGTCTAGAAAAACTTTCAAAAATAGCAGCCTTTACAGGTGACGGTACACGCAAGAAGCTTTGATCAACATCCATGTGAATGAGGGAAGAGTTCTCCGCCTCGCTAATTGACAACTCTGCATTATTGAGGACTGAGATTGCTGAACTAGCAAACCCGATCATCTCTGCTGATTTAGGCAATGCAGATTCCCTCTGAAGAACATATATGAAAACCATTTGGATAAGCAAACTTGTCTTCATGAATAGAGAAAATGTGGTTTTAGAGAAGACTTCAATAAATTTTTTAAAGAACAAGTTATAAAATACACCAGAGTTTTTGACGCGTTAGAAAGTGAAATCAAATAAATCAGTGGCAGATCTCAACATCCTAAAGGAGGACAAAGAGAGAAAAGTTTGTCCTTATGATAAAGTGATAGATCTCAACATCATAAATATCAGGTACACCACAGAATTGTCTTAACTACTATGTTCTCGAATTATGACACTTGGTACACAAAACCTTCTTCAGGTTTTCTTGTCACAAATCAAATATTATGTAAACGGCACTTTTACACTTCAGAGAGATTTACCATTCAAAAGAATTTTTATAGAACAAAAATTTACATTGCTAAACCTCACTAAACATTCCCTTATCCCCTTCCTAATATCATAAACAGAAGACAATTTGAAGAAAGTTGACGTTCCACCATAAAACCAATTGGCAATATGGGGAGTAGCCCAACCTCTTTTAAACTCATGCAAGGTCCCTCCTCCCATCAATGTGGGACTCATTCTCAACACGTCACGTGTGGTCAAATTTCAAGCCTAACACGTGGACAACACAACGGGATGACGTGGAGCGCGTGTGGCCGTTTGGCTTCACACGTGGGACAACCTGCTCTGATACCATGAAGAAAGTTGGGGTTCCACCATAAAACCAATTGGCAATATGGGGAGTAGCCCAACCTCTTATAAGCTCATGCAAGATCCCTCCTCCCATCAATGTGGGACTCATTCTCAACACAATCTTCAGCAGAAAACAGATTATAGACATATAACAATAGGCAGAAAAAAAATTGCATTTCTAATCCAACCAGAATAACAACTTACAATGTCCTTGAGAAGGTTATCCAAAAAAAAAAAAAAAAGGAAGACTGTATGCATAGACAAAAAAATAAATGGTAAATTTGTTACTTTCTTGGCTGCGAATATCTTAAAGTGAAATAAACTTTTTAATGAAAAGCGACTGAAATACCTGTGCAGGAGGATGTCTGTCAGCGAGCTGAAAAGCTAAAAGTTCATGAAAAAGACAACCATAATAAAATTGACTAATTGGTGCCGTATTCCCTTCTAGTAGTTCAACAGTCTTCGACAATGCCTTGAAGATGGCCTCCTCTTCAGAAATTACAAAAGCTACTTCTAGATCCGAATAAACCTGGAAAGAGGATTTGGCTACTCTTCATGAGAAGATTTTGCATGATAAAAAGCTAATAAATTGATAAGAGTCATAAGACGACATCTCAACCTTTTTATTCAATTAGATAAATAGAAAGCCTGAGATCCCAGGTTATGTTGGGGAATTTCTGAATTCATGTTGAAAGAAACAATACCTTATTTTTCACTAAGCCGCATATAATTGCTGCATGTGATGGCAGAGCAGTTCCTCCAATATATTTGAGGACTCCATTGGAACCTGGAAGGCTGGATAGCTCAAAGTGATCAGATATGTCCAAGAACAAACGAGATCCAATTTCTCTGGTGACATCTAAAAGGTGCACAAAAGCTGAACTAGTAACAGCCTCATAATCGGCAATCCCAGTAACCACCACCTGTGGCTTCAGCTTCCTTATTAGCTCTATCATTAAGTCAGACTGGCGAGGCGCTTGAATAACTGTAAGTACATCTTCTGAAGGTTTATCAGTTCCAGCACACTAAGATTCAGAAATAAACGTAGTTATGAAGGATGCCCCCAGTACATAAAGATAATAAATGGAACTATGCAATTCATTACCTTTAAACTTTTATTGGAAACTACAATTATAACTTTTGGTCCTTTTATACTTCTTGTTCTATATCCTCTCAATAGTTTTTAGCCTCAAAGCTCACAATGCTCTGGAAATGTCAGAATACCATATCAGTCACATCTACAACTACCCACAGTTGATCCAATAATATTTTAGATATTCCACTAAACTGCAATCATCATTATTTTACCCAGCTCGTCACTTTCATTGTCTAAGTACTTCTAAATTTGTATGGTAAGCCAAGGGCAGACTTTTGGGTTATATTACAATTAACCACAAAAGAAAAAGAGAACAAATTAAAATGAAAGCACCACAACTTTCAAAATACTACACCTCAATTGCTAACGATGTTAACCACTCCCTTGGAAGGTGTCGGGTCAGATGTTCATCAACAATTGCAAGACGAGGCGAGAACAGTCGAAGAGCATTTTCTATCGCCACAGCCCTTGAAGGAAAGACAACCACATTCTTGTACAAGAAAAGATAGAAACAAGTCAGAATGCAGCTTATACTACGCAACAGGAAAAGCACAAACATGAACTTCTGCAGGTTACACTTAAGAATGAAAAATATGTAGGTTTCCTTGATTTTTGGTATAATTTATTGCTTTTATTTTGCTACAAAAATTAGGCTTTGAAGTAAAGTCTGTCTATATATAACTCTGGGCTATATTTTTTTGAAAGCAAGGAGAGGATCACTATAAAATTTTGAAAAACAAATTACAGATAATCTGTGTATATGTGTCATAATATATTTGAACTTATATAATTACACTAAAAAGAAAAATCACCAGGCCATCTAAATTAATCGAAACTATCTGATTATTATGACCATTCTTGTGATTATTGATTAATTTACATATTTTATGTTCTCTCATTCATCAAAGAGCCATATGAAAGTTGGTTAGCCCCCTAATCAGATTTTTTTTGAAGCACTTAGGACACTAACCGCAGCCAGTATATTCACAATGGTAATGAGAAATCGTCATGGCCACCATGGATGAAAGGCTAATCGACCTATGTACCAAGATAACTAATATCTTGAAATCCTCACATCATACGCTTTACTAAATCAATATAATACTTGGGGACACAGAACAAAGGGATACATCACGGTGACTTGTGTATTCTAAATTCCCCAAGCAACATTCTAGGATGTAAATTCATGCTAATTTTCACATTGACATCTATTTATCACCTGACAAGTCTAATTCAATGGTATTCTTCATTTCATTTATTATATTCTCTTTTCTGTGATGATGATACTCATGCAGGTTTGTGAGATCTTGCTACCACTTATTAATTAACATGATTTAGTAGGATAATCACTAACATCGATTGAAGAAAAAGTTGACAAATGTTTCATACTATAGTTAAGAACCGACTTAAAGGTAGAAAAAGGAAAAGTTAGATGCATAAGCATGAAGGTGTTGTCATCTTACATCAGCTTTGAGTGGAATGCGGTGATATGTTCTCATAAACCCAGCAATGAGACAACGAAAATGTTTGCTTCCAGCTGGTGGCTCATATGTGCCAAAAGAACTCCCTTTCAGAACACTGGATAGGTTAGCTAGGAAAGGAATCTTCTCATCAGCCACAGCATCATCTTCAAAAGATAAGTCTAAAGAACTGCTTATCTCGTGGAAGCCATTTTCAAGAAACTCAAAAATTGTCTTCACCTGTCAGTTTATTTAATTCAGCATCAGTTTAGTTTTCCTGTCTTCAGCTGCAATGAACATCAACTTTGTAATGATATATGAAGTGCACACCTGATTTGGTTGCCGAAGTTGACAGCTGTATACTGATAAAGCATGAGAAATTCGCCCACCAGCATTTCCATAAGCCCAGGCTGTACGAGCACAAATAGGCTGATCTCCAGAAAGCCCCATAAAGAACTCAAAACGGTGTGGACTGTTGTTTTCAATTTCAACTAAGGCTGAGATATCTGTGTCTGCAGCCTGTAACAATGCACATTTCAAGAGAAGTGCAGAACTTTGAAGGATAAATTGTTTTCCCTAATTAGGGGTATACTTGCCTGGAGAATTTTGGTTTGCCAAAGCTTGTTAACATGGAAACCACGGCGTTCAAACAAGCGCTTACAAACAGCTTGTCCTGGACGACCCCCCATGTTGAAGATCATTATTCCCATAGGTTTAATGACAGCTATTCCTTCCTCCACTGCCCGAGCAATTAGGCCTAGGCCAAACTGATCCTCAAGAAAACCCTGCATTGAAAAGAAAATTGTACATAAAATTACTATTATGGTCTCTAATAATGACCGGAAGCTGGAAGAACTAGCAATCGGTTGATCAGTTGCCAGAAAGCCATGGTACATATCATTAGCAAACAGTTTCCATGTAATTAGAAAAACTAATTATGATAATATCTATGTAGCACTGGATGCCTCTTAACAATGTTTTAAAAGGCTCGCCTCAGGGTGAGCCTAGGCGCCATGTGAGGCTGGGCTTGAGGGTTGCCGCCTCTGTTTTGAGGGAGTGGGCGGAAGGCGCCGGAAAGCATCGCCGGAGCCGCCTAGGCGCACCTCAGGGGAATTTTTTTTTTTTTTTTTTTTTTTTATACTCCCAAACCCAAATTTTGGGTAGGGTTTTAACTACCTCATACCTCTTCCTTGCACTATCATCTCTCTGCCTTGTTTTCTGATTTTATTTTTTATATAAAGGATGTGTATGTCGTCTGCGTGCATTGTTATATGTGTGCTCATTGTGCTTTTCATCCTTTATTTTATATATATAATATAATATATGTATAGATATGTGTGTATATGTATTTACAATATATGTGTGTGCTCAGGGTGATTATTGATTAATAATCTTTTTTTTTTTAATATAATATATGTGTACGCTCAGTTGATATATTAAAAAATTTAGCTCACGTCTCACGCCTCACGCCTAGGCTGGGCTATCCCTCGGACGCCTCGCCCACGCCTCACGCTTTTAATACATTGCTCTTAAGATACAAACTATTCGATGCATCACACTATCAAGGTTCCGTCCTAACCTGAAGTGCACAATAATTGCTCAATGAATGTAGAAATTCCTCACTTGCGTTCTCTGTAATCATTTTAGACATAGCATCTGGATTTGGGTTAAGAATCTGCAAGAACACATACAAGGAAAATGAATGAGGAGTTGAAATAATTGTTCAAGTGAGGAACCTTCAGAATGGACATTTGACAAACTAACTTTATCAAATATAAATCCTAAGTCAGGCACTTTAAAATTGTACTGTTGACAATACCTGAGGTATGCATCCAACAATTCGTTCTAGTTGAATGTCATTATCTCTACAATAAGATAGCAGATCCGATTCATGAAACTCTACCCTGTCCAACAAAGTTTTCTTCTCCACATCATAAATGGGTTGACCTCTTTCGTCCAACGCATTTAAGTACAAGTTTATCCATGACATCTTTACTGCTCTAGGATTGATTTCAAGGCCATACACCTGAAAAGGATAGTTTCTTCATCAGTCAGATAAAGCCGAAAAGTTGAAATGTGAACAGAATATAGACGAATACCATGCATGGTAAAGTAAGACAAACAAACAACAAAACTACCTTCAATGGCAACCACTTCTCAGCAATGGCAATGGATATCCAACCATTTCCACAACCAAGCTCTGCAACTGACTTGTCCTTGAAGATAGAATCGGAATGTCTATTTAGTCCTTCAAAAAAAGTAAAAGACCAGTCTTCTGGAACAAAGATACTGGGGATAACCATCATCGTCAATTTCTTCCTACCCTGGTAACCTGCAGTAGCCCAATAACAGGGTCAGACCGACGAGTAAAAGCAAAAAGAACCCAAATGGCACTTTACCAATTTTTCGCCAATACGAAAACGACCACAATTTTAGACACGCACAAAAAGAAAAGGACAGTCAAAAGAAATGAGACAAACAATTGCAGTCAGTCACTGGATAATTCAATTTTCCATATCCTCCATTATCTCAGTAACCAAACAGAATCGATACAGGAATGAAAAAACAAAAAGGAGAGAACTGAATGAGAGAGACAGAGAGAGAGAAAGAGACCTTCATACTGATCGAAGAAGATATCTTCGATCTGAAAATGGTATGTGCGAAAGCATTGATCGCAGGCCTCCTTGGAGGGGAAGCGGTTCTGGAGGTCCGTGAGGAAGATCCGAGCTTGAGTTCTGGTTTTCGGATCCTCGAGACGCTCCAGCACTGATCTTAAGGCAGCGTACGCGGCATCGCCCGACTGCTGACATTGCTTCAAGAAGTCGTCCACCGATCCCAACGGCGCCTCGTTCTTCGCCATTCACTCAGTTACTCTGTCACTCACACAATGAGTCACGCAAGCCAAGCGATGAGGGTTCTGTAACTTCTGTTGTTCTGTATAAGATGAGAGAGAGAGAGAGAGAGAGAGAATGCTGGATGGCGGAGAGTGGGATTGGAATTTGGTTGTTTTTTGTTATAGCAGGGAGAAGGTTTGTTCGCGGTTTTTTCGTCCGTCATGACCTTTTCATTATTTAAAAAAAAAAATTTAATTTCTTTTTCTTTTTCTTTTCTTTACAAAATTTCTTAATTTCTTTCGTTATACCAAGATTCCCCCTCTTGGCCCTTTGTTGTTTTATTGACTAAAGTAACTTCGCTCTTCAATGAATGATCAGTAAATAAAGATGAGTCTTTTTTTAATTTGGGAATTGTTATTAACACTCCAAAAATCTCATTCTACACTTCAAACTTTCTATATTAAGAAAGAAAAATACACTTATGATGAGTGTAGAATGAAATTTTTGGAGTGCTAATAACACTTCTCTTTAATTTACTACGTAACTGATTTACGAAATTTTATGTTAATAATTTAATAGGATTTAGTGTAGGAGTTATGTAATTCGAGCTGAAAGATATAGATCATAAACACGAAGTTTCGTAATTTGAGCAGGAGGAACTTCTTCTCAATCTTAAGGAGCCAAACCTTACTCTTTATTGACATCCCTTTTTACGAATGGTCAATCTATTTGTTACAATTGATTGATTAAACGATCTTAGCTTTAATTGATTTTTTCAAAGATGACCTTTATAGAGTAATTTATAATTTAAACGATTTTAATGATAAACACGAAATTCTATCAATAGATTACCAAGTATTTTGAAAATGAACTCCTCCTAACCTTAAGGAGCCAAGCACTTCTCTTTTTGTTGAATGTGCTTCACCTAAACTCAAAATTTTAATTGAATATAAGAGGCATCTTATCAAATATTTGATCAATGACAAATTTAATTCGCTCCCTACGCATCATTGAAATAACATGAGCAGCGCTAGTGACCCAAAAAAATACGTGCATGGACTTCGAATCTCGTATTAAAGATTTTTTTTTTTCTTTTAAAGGAATCAGTTGATGGCTTCGCTACTGCAGTCATAATTTTGAAGGTCGAGAAGACTCACAGAGGCCTTTCAGCCTCTCCATGCCCACCATCGTACGATTTACCAACGCTAGAAATCAAACCCAAAACGTGCTGTATGAAATACAGATCTGAAATTCATTCTCAGTCATTGAGACATCGCTTGATGGTTTGTATTAAATATTTTAACATGTACACACTTCTCACTAAACAACCTCTGGTTGCGTCAATTAAACAATCCGTGACCTTTCCTTTTGTATAGAATGACATTTTCTTCGCTTTTATTTTGGTTATATGCATTTTTCACGTTAAAAATAATATGAATAAAACCGAAATAACCTATACAGAAGATTTGCATGTGTCACCTAAATTATATTATTCTTATCAAGAAGAAAAAAAAAAACCCTTTTGTCTCTTTTGAAATCAAGTAGTGCTATTTACACTTTTTTTTACCTGTCACACACATCTCTTAATTTTTTTACTGTCGAATCAAATGAATTGAAGATGATTAAAAAATAGAAATTAACAAGAGTGCATGAGAAGTAAAAAAAATATGTGTAGATGTCAGACGTATTGTTAGAAGGGTAAAATGCTAAGTTCAAGTAAATATGTTTGTCAGTAGAGTAGATCAAAATGCGCTAAGGGTTAATTAGATAAGTAAGCTTCCCCTGATCAAAAAAAAGATAAGTAAGCTTCCCACCAGATTATGAATTCAGTTCGAGGTGCACAGATACACATGAGGTCACTGTCACTCTCTGCGTGCATTGCTCCGTTACAAAAGTACACATACCATTCCATACCATAACCATACCCACCTGCCATCTGCTGCCAACCCAACCCAACCCAACCCAATCCAACCACCTTGTTTCTTACGCCGCAGCCGCAGCCGCAGCCGACCCTCCCATCACCGTCTATGATAAATATATGATATCTCCAAGCTGAGCATCATCCCAAATAAGTTTCAGCGTCCCATTTGCCACCACTACAAAAAGCCTCCAATAATTGACTTACTTATGGACTCAAACCAAAACTATAATGGACTAGTATGTATTGCATAAGGAGGTTCAGCTCACCTGTAGAATTTGACATCAATAAAAGGTACGATTACGAGCATCCAGGAAAGTAGGAAATTTCTATGGTGCTCAATGTTTTTTTAAAGTTAGATTCTGGTTACTTTTCAACATCCAACATCTAAAGGTTGAAATACTCCGAAGCACCATAGAATTTTCTGGGGATTTGACAATTTACAGTCAGAAACCTTCTCACTCACTGAATGAGTGAATGAAGAGCTTGGATTTTTGTTGTGGCAACCAAAACTATTTCCCTGCTTACAAATTTGCAAACAGACTGTAAAAGTCCCAAACCCCTTCAAGTTACGACTACGAAAAAGTGGGCAAATTCTTAATCCAGTCAGTCTGATCATCATGAGAAAAAGAAGGAAACACAGAAGATGTCTTACTCACTTGTATCCAAACATTTTGTGCATAATGCAATGACAAAAAAGGTGAAGTGCTTCTTAGTTTATGTCCCTAATGATCCTTGCTTTA
The DNA here is from genome assembly GCF_963583255.1 of Pyrus communis. Taxonomy (NCBI): domain Eukaryota; kingdom Viridiplantae; phylum Streptophyta; class Magnoliopsida; order Rosales; family Rosaceae; genus Pyrus; species Pyrus communis. Next base: position 23,985,969 of record NC_084817.1, read on the forward strand.
CGCCGTGAACAAACAGAACAGACACAAAACCTTCCTGTGTTGTTAAAAAAGGAAACGACCAGTGACACCGTTATAAACAGTAAAGGCTTGTTTTCATTATTATTTGAACTTAGACATGGCTTGTATTTCATATCTATCTACCATCCAAGAAGGCAAGAACACTCTCAACTCTTCAGTCTTCATAAGCAATTAGACTCCCAAAGGTTGCATTAGGAACCGTGGCAATGACCACACACATAACATAACCAAATTTAATCATAAGCCTAAAATGAATTTAGTTTAGAAGTAGAATATGCAATTCAAAGGAACATACGAATAGAAACTAAATATAAACTTTAAGCGATGCAACCTTCAAATGTAGACATTCTGGGAGCAGCGACAACATATTAAAACTCTGCGTGAATAAATTTACAGCCTTCAAGTTCGTTAAGGCCGTCGTGAACTGAAAACATTTTATTCAAATATCAAGCAGAAAGAGGGCAGAGAAATATAAGAAACGCCACAATTCTTTCCTCCTGCTAAGCACGACCACCCATCTGCAAGATCAGCTCACTATCAACTAAAGAACACAAAAGGACTACACATATTTTTGATATGCAGGAGAGAAAACAAATACATTGCATCTCAACTTTAGCTTGTGACCACCAGCCTTATCAGGTCTCAGTTAAAATACCTCGACACCATTTCAGCTTTACGTATAAAGAGCTAGTCCAGACTTATTTCACTCAAAGAATATGAACCTTCCAAATTAAGGAGTTATGAAGATTCGACTCTTGAAAACCACAAGTCTCAAGATTCACAACCACAAAAACTAACAAACCAATGCGGAGAAATCCAAATTAAATTGCCACTAAAAGGAAGCTAAACAAATCGCCCGAGAGATGACAACAACTTTACAGCTGCCCGTTGTTTAGTAGTTCGTTTCATTTCATTTCATGTATGTGTATGCATACACTACATAATCATATGTCTGTACTTGTTCCCATTTCCTTGTTCAATTGAAACTCCCACATTATATATATGACCACTTAAAGACTACATCCAGAAAAACAAACAGGAAAAGATTGACATGAATGACTTGAAAAAGATATGTAGGGCAAGAATGAAAATCCAATTGGACCAGGATCCCGCAAATACCTACCTTGCATTCATAATATAAGGACCAATTTGATGAACAAAACAACAATCAAGATGTAAAATTTAATTTTTAGAGTTTATAAATTACAAATGATTGCCAACAGACAAACATTTTCAGCTGTAACTGCAAACAGACAAAAACCCTAATTGATTAATTGATGTTTGTGCAGAAAATAAATTGAGAAAAGAAAAGGGTTGGATCTTGGAGACTGACCTGACCTGCAGAATTCTTTGTTCAGTGAGTAGCGGAGGTTGAAGAGACAGAATGAGAGTGGGCGTGATGCGAGGAGGAGGAGGAGGGGGAGGAAGCGATGAGGCGGTCGTAGACCTGCTCGCCGACGAGGTAGACGCCGAATGCAACGAGAGCGATGCCGAGGCCGGGAGTGGCGTGGCGGAGCTGATTGGAAAGCATGGGGTGCTTCCTCCACTCGTCCCTCCTCCTGAAGAACTCCCCTGTCGTCCCCAGCGCCTTCTTACTCCCACCCATTTCTTTCTCGATTGATTACTCTCTTGTTTCTTCTTCTGTTCTAGGCTTTTGGTTGAATCTTCAAGAGAATCTCTCTCTTGATTTGGTTCTCTCTCGTCGTTTTTGTCATAGAGGGGAGGACAAAGGATGGGTAGGGGGTGGGCTTAAATTGGACTTACAATCGTGAAATACTGGGCCTTGGTACAGGCCCATTAGTGATTATCAGTCCACCAACCCAGTACCCTCCTGCCATGTGTAAATACACAATAATTCTGTTTCTGGCAAAGGAAAAAAGGAAATATTATACAAGAAGCGATGAGTGGTGTTTTGTCTCCAGGTTCAGGGAATGTACAGACAGATTCCTCCTCATCTCTCGTGTTGAATAAAATAGAGAGAGGTGCTGCAGAGACAGAGAGACACAAGGAAGGAAGGAAAGGTGGGTTGAGACATGGACGTCCTCAGTCTCAGTGTGTCTTCCTCAGCAGCCTTTTCAAATGATAACCTCGGAATCCCACCACTTCCGAAGTCTGCAGCAGGAGGAGGAGGCCTTAGACTTAAACTTGCAGCAGCAGAAACAGGCATTGTAAATGCAGGCAAAGCTCTTGTCTTTTTCATCTTATTAATAAGTTATTCAATTCAAGTTCAAACATTTCTTTTGTATGCTTAATTGCTTGATAATTAATTAATTAGCCATAAGCTTGCGTGCTTCTTTTGTCTCTCAGGCAAACAATTCAGTTTCAGGCACAAGGCTAAGGCACCACCTACTCGAATTGCAACATTCACTTGTTTCTCTGCGAGAGTCAATGCAGATGTATAATCATCGTATTTCCCTTTCTTTTTTGTTCAGTTAACATTTACAATTATCAGCACTTGCGTGAATGATTTTTTTTTTTTTTTTTTTTTGATGATGCAGAAACCAGAGTCTAGACTAATTGTGAAAGAGAAGAGCGTGTCAGTGATTCTTTTGGCTGGAGGGCAGGGCAAAAGGATGGGGGTTAGTCTTCTTGGATAACATTTTCTCACATCGGTCACATTCCCCATTTTTCTTCATCAACCATTCTCCTTCTTCATCTGCATTTGCCTGCATAGTGCATATGAATGGAATAGAATCCCCATCACCTTCATCTATGGATTTTTTCGTTCATTCCCATTCCAACAGACGATCATGTTTTTTTCTTTATGTTTGTGCAACTAGGCCAGCATGCCAAAGCAATATCTTCCCCTTTTAGGCCAGCCAATTGCATTATACAGGTAATTGACTGACACTTTCTCAGCCAACCCACCTGGGGAAATTTTCTAATTTTTGTACACGACCTACCAAACCAACTACAATGCGTTACTAATCTGAATTAGCTGAATGTTTATCTGGTTGATTATAATGACGAACATGTACTTTCATGCTGTACCTTTAGAAGGATTATACAATGAATGAAGCTTTGTGCTTTAGACTTTGGATGCCAGTTTCAACTTTCTAGACACAGTTACTTTGTTGTGACTGAAACCTGACCTATTTGTGTCTATACTTCTAGTTGCAATAATTCTTTTCAGACTCCCTCGTGTAGGTTTTTTATTCACCTCTCAGGGAAATATTAATCAACTTTCTACTCTCTTATTTTTCCGGGGGATACAAATCGTATGCTCGTCTGATTGTTATTTCTGACTCCATGCAGCTTCTACACTTTCTCCCAAATGATTGAAGTAAGGGAGATAATTGTAGTTTGTGATCCCTCCTATAAGGATGTTTTTGAAGGTTTAATCCTTGCTCTCTTGCCCTCCTTGTAAATACATTACCTCTTGGCTTGGACATGTTTTATATACTGGGTGTAGTGATGCACGAGACATTTGAACTAATTTAGTTGGTCATGTATTGTTCTCAGACGCCAAACCTAAGATCCAGAAGGAACTTAAATTCACACTACCAGGGAAGGAAAGACAAGATTCCGTTTACAATGGACTCCAGGTGCACAGAGATTCTTTCTTTTCCTTTGTAAATCAAGAATTTTAAAAAAAAGTCTCCTTAATCATAAAGAAGTCTCTTTTATTTTGTAAAGCTCTTGGCTCTGCTTTATCTGAAACCTGCTTTATCCCAATGTCTGTTGCATCAGCTACTTGATATATGAAACTGAGAAGGCTGTCTATTGTTTTTTCCGGGACCATGCTTCTATGGTGAAACTTTGGTCCAATCCTTGAAGTTTGTTGAAAGTTTTCTTCTCATGAGGATTGCAACAATATCCACTTTAATCCCTAAGCCTCAGTGTTAGAAATGTGAGATTAATATGGGTAGCCCCAAGCCTGAATTTAACTTTTTCAGGTTTTGAAATTCTTCTTCAAGACGAGCCAAAAAAATACTTGTATGTAACAAAACTCTCTGGAGTGATAGTGCCATTGGACCAAATCTCCGGAGTGTTAGTGCCATTGACCTACTCTCAATTTTTTTTAGTTTGAAGTTTGTTCGTCGTTTTTGCGAACAGATATTTGTACTCGTCTTGCACATTGTAGCCGACCGGTAATGAGACAAAAGTCAATGATTTCTTCTTATTGATAATTGAAATCTCATTGATATCTACAGATGATTTCGTTTTTTTTATTTGTTTTTCTTAAATGTGATATATAATGATTATTGGGAAGCATAAACTAATCTGCTTATCATAGTATACAACTTTGTGGACAGGCAATTGATTTGACATCTGAGCTTGTCTGTATTCATGATTCTGCTAGACCTCTGGTATCATCAGGAGATGTAGAGAAGGTTTGAGATGCAGATTTCTTTCCCTGCCCACATCTAGTGCATCGGCTTTTATTGTCTCTTACAATACGTACTTAATAGAACACCTCTCATCATCATTAGGTAGTGTACTATGTTCTTATACGTTCCCTTTGGATTATGGTTTAGGCAGGTATACTACAGACCAATGCTACCAATTGAGTTCAATATGGAAAAGAACGTGTATGAAATATGTCGCACTAGGGAATCCAGAAATGCATTTCACCAAGAGTACATTGTTTCGTCTAGAGCAGTGCTACTTATTGAAATACATCAGTGTCTGAAACTAAATAGTTCGTCATAGTTGGCTGTTTCCTTACACATTCCGATTGTTGGTGTCAATATGTCCAGTCATAGTTGGTCTCTCTTTCAAAAATAAATAAAGAAGAATAAAAGAAATGGGAATTTTTTATGTGGGTTCTAGTTGCTAGATTTAGGCATTTATATATAGGGTAAAACATTTAAATTATGCACGGTTGTTTATCTGTTTGTATTCTTAAGTTGGACGCTTCCAGTAGCTATTTATAAGAATGATCAGAGTTGGAACTGTATGCTTTTAGGTTCTCAAAGATGGTTGCTTAAATGGTGCAGCTGTACTTGGTGTTCCAGTAAAAGCTACAATCAAAGAGGTACTACCTTCAATTTAGTAATATTTATGCTAAAGTTGTGTCCGTTTAGTATCTCCTTGGTTTCTTTTCAGTGAAACGCATTCAATAGGTATCTTGAAGCTCCTAGTTTTCACACTTTCCTGTAGTTTAGTTGCATCGAAGGATATTATGCTTTGTTTAACTCAGTAGTTCAATTCCACACTTGACACATGACATAGAACTTACAGAAGATTCTTTCAAATAGTGGTAGTTTTCTGTTCCCATCTTTTCTTACAATGTTACGATGTTCCACTCTTCGGTGGTGGATCACCATTACTTGACTTTGAAATTGTCTTCCTTGACTCTAGGATGGCCATTACTTCATGACCACAGAAATAGTATTGTCTAAAATTCGGAAAGCGCACATTGGAAGTGTATAGAATTGCAATCTTAATTGGGGGTAGCAGAATCTTTTGTTTTATTGTTGCTTTCCAGTCTAACCACACGTTGCTAGACCAACTAGCAATTCACCCTGTCAATGCTCCAGTGTCCAAATAACAAGACTTCCATCCATGAAACTACTTTTGTCAATGGATTTGTTTTTTTTTTTTTTTTTTTTGTACTTTCGTCTATGGATTAGTTTGATCCAAAACTTGATAAGCTTATCCGTGTGCTTTATTTTTCTTTTCCATTTTTATATGCAGGCAAACAGTGAATCTTATGTAGTCAAAACCCTTGACAGGAGAACACTTTGGGAAATGCAGACACCCCAGGTTTGCTGCTTAACTTATATCTCTTAGTTGATCATTTGAGGACATTTTAACTTTGAATGCCGATCAATTCTTACAGGTCATCAAACCTCAGTTACTCAAAGAGGGTTTTGAGCTTGTCAATAGGTACTAACCACTAACTAACTCATGCTGCACAATTTAGTTGTATACTGATTGTTAAATAATGCATAACTACTGTACGAGTCCATGTTGATAAATGTTGAGGCACTGAGTAGACCAGAGTGTTTCCTTGAGAGGCTGATTCTTGTTATGTATTTTTGTTGAGAGAATCAATCCCATATCAGGAGAAAGAAGGGACCTGCATGTGCTTATAAATGATTGAGCTACTCCCCATATTGCGAATTGGTTTGATGGTGGAACCTCAACTTTCATCAATTTTCAATTTTCAACTTTCTTCAATTTTCCAGTGAATGGAAAACGTACGAGTGAGACATAATATTTTGTTGGTCATCTCTAGGTTTCTCCATCGTTTACTTTTTTCATGTGGGCTCGTAATTGTAATTATATCTGTTGTTTGATCTTAAATATTTTTGGTATACAAATTCTGAACATATTGTACTTTCCACAGGGAAGGCCTTGAAGTGACGGATGACGTGTCTATTGTGGAGCACCTTCAGCATCCGGTGTACATCACCGAAGGATCTTATACCAACATCAAGGTTGTGAAACATCCTAACTGAAGCTTGATTCTTTACTGTAAACCAATATTAAGCAGTCCAGTGCCAGTCTCTGACGTAAACGTTTCTCAGTGTATTTGGAAATTCAGTCTCTATAACGTAACACATAATATCAAAGGATGTGATTCATTGAATTACAAACAATGTGGTGGTGTTTTGCAGGTGACAACGCCGGATGATTTATTACTCGCGGAAAGAATGTTAAGTATGAGCTCGGGAAAGTCTTCTTCTGAATAGCCGTCTCTCTGTATGCTGATTTTGTGCCAGTGCTTGTATTTTCGTTCTTCTTTCCTTTGTGTAGGCGAAACTAAAGCCGAAAAATCATTTAAATCCAAAAAAAATTATTAAAGGGGGTGTGATTTTGTGCAAGTGCTTGTAGTTTTGTTGTTCTAATAGAAATTATCATGTTTATGAGTTAAAATTAATTGTGTAGAAATTGTGAGAAGATACTGTGATTAATGGAGGCTAAGGAGCTTGTCATGTTTCACCTGAACATGCTTTTGAGTGTGTGATTCCTGATTAGAAGCTGAATATCATTCGTAATTAAACCAAAACTGAACTTGAAAATAACTGCGTGGTAAGGGACCTCTGCACCAGAGATTGAATCTCTTTTTGTTTGAGATTAATTTAGAGTAAATTATTACTAGAATAAAAGTCCTAACCGAACATAATAAAAATAACTAAATAGTTTTCGGTTACCAAAAAATAAAATATTTGACAATTATTTTATCCATCATCAATTATTTTGGTCATTTCATAAAAAATCTCTGTTAGATAATTTTTGTCATTTTGATTCTCATTTAACAAAGATTTTTCACATAATAACCAAAATAATTGTCGACGGACAAACTCGGAACCAGCTCTATCGATTTTAAATATAAAAAACTAAAGTGAAGAGTTAGGCTAATCTCATAGACCATTTTGACTAAAAAGCTAACCTAATATGTATTTTAACAAGGACCGCAAACACTGATCCATGGATACATCATACATCACAGGGAACGTGAATCAATTGAGCAAGATTTCGCAGCCATGTTGTTACATTGAAGGCCAAGTTAATAAAATGAAATTCCAATAACGTATCCAATACATTTTTGAATGAACGGCTGTCGGGATTTACATGTTTAAGATGAAACCATCATATCTGAAGGTTTACTTGCACCATCCCAAGCACAACATTCAGACGCAAAAGCAATGAGCCTGAAGAATCTCGGAAAACCTACCTGAGCTCATCAAGGCTAGAAAATCAGTTAACATGAGTGATACCAATTCAAGGTTTTACCATTTTTATTTGTATTCAGACCACATGAAAATTGAATGGAGATGGATAACCGCAAACCTTTACATCATCTGTTTTACTTCTCTCTCTCACATCCTCTCAGAAGAATGCCTCGCTCAAGCACTACTGGAGCACAGAAATTACACGAGGAAAAAATTATGTAACCAGCCAAAAGAGCAGCTGCGCAGCCGCCACTCCCGACGTCCAACTACAAATCTCATTTTCACCTTGTATTATGTTTGCTCTCTGTTTTCCTTGACTTCTTCCCACACTCCCCAAACAATAAAAACCGTCTGCCCTTGCGTGCCTGAACAGCCGTCCCCCCCTTTACCTGTTTACATAGACAAATATGCAGTGAGGTTCTTTTCAGGTCAAACAGGTTTTCCAGAATCAAATTACAAATATCTAAAGAAAGTTGCAATAACAGCCTACCTTTCCTCTTTTACGAGGTTTGGTCTTATAACAATGGAAAAATCCACTACAACCTCCTCCTTTACCAGATCCCGATTCATCACCCCTAAACAAATACCAAGAATGAGAGTGTGGTATACATTATATAAAAATGCAGACATCAAAATTTGAACAAAAGAAAAGAATACCACTACATGAAATAATGCATTTCAATAGGCCAATTAAAAAGACAATTAAAATATATAGAAGAGCAACAAAAGTGATATCCATTGAAATTGCAGTTCCCCTGTTGACTGAATGAAAATAGAGCATCAAAGTGAGATTCTGTTTTCTAATCCAATTTGGTGCCCAAGGAAGAATTTTAGCATTCAGTCAATTCAATGTGTGCCATTTCTTCCTAATGGAAATTCCATATAACAATGTAAAAGCCAGCGTCTGCAGTTTAAGCTAATTTAACGCCTGTATCCTAAATTATTATGACATCAGTAGCTACTAACAGTGTTCCATGATCACTCGAACATGCATTGTTCTATGATCACCAGAATATGTAGTACTTATATCTTAGAATATTTATCAATGCGGATGCAAGCTAAGCTTTCACTAAATTCAAGCAGCATATTTTGTTCACCATAAATCTGTAACTATTGGTTTTTTAAGTCAAGTAGGGAGCAGAAAAGAGCTTAATCAAAATACTCCGGTAATAAGAAGTAAAATACTCACTGGTTATCTTTGTTGGAATTTCCCACAAAGTTATTATCATGTAGTAAACTTGGGGACATAGGATAACGGTCAACCCTTCTACCTAACGGGTCCTTCAGGACGTCCCTTCCACTATTAACCTTCAAAATTTTGACTTCAGGGTTTAATCCATCTTCCCCATGCTGAGAGGACAACCTCATTGAATTCAATGACTCCATCTGATCTTCGTAATAAGTGCCATCCTGCGGCAGGACCTGATTCTTCTCAGGTTTCAAATGACTCAAAGAACCAGGAGTGCCTTTCTCTGCCACCTGTAGCCATGCAGTCTCTAACCTTTGGTCACGAATAATGGATTCTATCCTTTGCATTGGAATCTCCTGTCTGCTCTCTCTTGTAACACTTGCTTGGCCATTGCATTCAGCGATCACGTCTGATGAATCAGAAGTGGACTTGTGGGTCTCATCAAGAAACAAAGAGCAATTTGAGTAACCATCTGTGGCATTTGATCCGACTCTTTTCCTTTCCCTAAGAATTGCCGCCACGGTTCCTTGTAAGTGAACTGGACTTGGACCATTTAGAGAAGCCTCTCCACCTGGCAAGTGAACAATTCTAACCTCTACATTGCGTCTGAGAACCACTTCCATCGAATTTGTGATACTGCTCACAAACCTTTCTACCCTAGATTTGATACTTCCATCTTCAAATGTGACATAAGCAACCAGAACACCTGAACAAAACAAAAAAATCCATTTAAACAAGGAAAGAAAGGGAAAAGAACATATACATTTATAGAGAAAGCACACGCAAGGCTTCTTGTTGTGAAGGACTTGTTGAGCTTAACTATCAAAACCTAGCCAATTAAATAATACTTTTTGTAATGCTCAGACTACTATTTTCTTTCTTTTATATTCCCCCAACACCTAGTTATTAACAAAGCTCAGAGTTAATTGTCAACTAGCCCACCATTGTCCTAACATTTCTGCCATTAGTTTAAACCTATATATTAAAATGGGGTATTTCGGGGCAAAACTGATAGTTTTTCCATCAACCAATCTTAACTGAAACATGCACAATCAGCATACACTCCATAAGTTCATCATATGGGGCAGGTCTCAAAAATTGATATGTGTAGCTCGTAAACTAGGACCTGAAATCAGCTTCACATCAGTATCTTGTATCAAGTGCAAGCATGAGATCCTATGTTTGTTCACTGTGAACTTCAGTGAACAAACTGAATGGGAATTATGGGAAAGTGAAATGGTATGACCACCTGACTTGTATTCTTCTTCCTTCCCCACCACTTCCCCACATTTCCTTTTATGTAAATAAAACAAGTACATCCTGCTCTAGCACGAAGCAATACACCAGCGTCACAGTAAAATTATGTACAAATAACCATCAGTTCCACAAGAATGCTATTTAGACACCACAACCAACATCTCTGCATTATGCATACGCACAGTTTCCCCAATTGACACAAAATCACTGCAGAAACTTCTATAGAAAGGTCCATATCATTTAGTGCATTGTATTTTAAAAAGCAAAGATGAATGAAGTGTATAAAGAGATTAAGAGATTACCTTCAGCTTCAGATATAGACACTAGCTTTCCGTGAGAGTGTAGTAGTTGCCTCAATGTCTTTGAATGGCATCTCTCAATACACTGTGCCCAGACATCCTCCAACTTCGCCGAGTTAGCACATCTGAGGATTGCATTTCCAGTTGTAACATCATCATGCAAGGGAGTTGAGGCACCACTGTCCGTGAAATGGCCAGGCAAGGGCTTGGCATTGTTATTTCGCGACAAAGAATCTCCCTGATGGTTGGAATTTCCATTTAGTGCTTTTTGAACAAAAGCATGGGAAATTGATTTATGAAGCATATATTGGGCATTCGACTTCTGTTTGTAGGTGGCAGCTTCTCTTGAAGCACTGGACGAATCATCCTCAGTAGTCTTACTACTGTGCCTCCTGCTGCATGAGCGAGTAAGGTCTGGAGAAGGCACTGAACCAAGCTGTAATAGAGTCGCTGTAAACCATGTTGAGCGCTCACTTGAAACCCTAAGCTGTTTTTCAGCCTCTGAAAGAATCTTCAAAGCATGTTTTAGTCTCTCCAGTTCTGCTTCGGCCACTGAAGTATGGAAGCCAACCATAATTAGAATAACTAAAATTAAACATAAACAAGAGTTTACTGTACAAAATATACAGTTTAATATAACGCAACAACAATTCATTCAAAATAATAAACGGTCAGTGGAGATTTTTTATGTGTCTCCAGGATTGATAAAGTTATTGTTTTCTATAAAGTATACTAGCTAGTATTAGTCTACATAGATCAGAATGTTTCAAAATAAAACTTCAAGAGAACTTAAAGTGTTCCTATGGATGAAACACCATCTGGACATGCACTATACATCTACGAAAAACTTGGTTATGGTGAGGAGATGGCCATCCAATCAATCCTTAAATGTATTTTAAGAAAACAGATAGATCATGGCACCAACCACATATAGGGAAGATGTGTGTTGCTTGAATCCATTTTTATTTTAGTTTTTATAAAGAAACGATTGTCATGAAGAAGAAAAAACCAGAAAATACAGAAAGGGTGGACAAGCAAACCTAATTTGTGTTATCTAGCTAACTGTGGTACCATCTCCACATCACACTCCAACTGGTTCAATAGTACAAACAACTTTATACGCGTTGAAAACTAAGGGGTTGCACTCACAATTGCGGTCACCAAAGAATGAATCATGTTTGATATCATTGATATTGTAGGTTCCAGCAATGATGTCCATGATTAGGCTGGCCAACTGAGACATCAAAACCATGGGATCTACCCCGGAGTCCATCAACTCTCTGGCCCTTTTCACTGTTTCTGCAGTGTCTGATGACATTGCTAATTCCAAAAGTTCCAGTAGCTTTTCATCAGAAACAACTCCCACCTGTAGAACACAAAGCACTAGATTAATGAATTTTAGAAAAGTTGAATTTAAGTTTGTAAACAGTAAATTCAGCTATTTGGATATTGCCAGTAGCTATCCATCTTTTATCTTCTTTTAATAAGCAGGATAAATCGCTAGTAGCATGGTGAACGTAAATTGAAGTAGACCATGTCAAGAAGCCATTTGTTGAGCAGACTCACAAGTTCATTCACGAGGGATGTTGAAATTCTTTTCCCCAGCAAACTCAACTGATCCAGCATAGTTTCAGCATCGCGAAGTGAACCATCTGCATTCAAAGCAATTAATTCTAGTGCATCTGATTCAACATCCAGGTTTTCTTCAACAGATATTTTCCTTAGCCTGGCCACAATGTCACTCTCTTTAATTTTGTTAAAGAGGTATTTCTGACACCGAGATTGTATTGTACGGGGAACATTGTCCAAATCAGTTGTTATAAATATGAAGACAACTCTCTGTGGCGGTTCTTCTAGATATTTGAGAAATGCCAGCCACGTCTTAGAAGGTAACAAGTGACACTCATCAATCACAAAAACCTTGTACCTCGAGGATGCTGATGGGGGTGCTGCTGATAGAGTTTTCAATAGGTACCTAACTTTGTCAATTCCTTTCTTATTGGTGCCATCAACTTCCATTAGATCCTTGTTCTTACCGGACATAAAATCAGAGCACTCCCTGCAAAAGCCACATGGCTTATTTTCATCAGGAGATAGGCAATTCAAAGAAGCAGTGAAAATCCTGGCTGCTGATGTTTTTCCAGTTCCGCGGGGCCCCTGGAAAAGATAAACAGGGGCAATCCGACCCCTTGCAATAGCATTTATGAGTGATTGCACCACAATATTTTGCCCAATCAACTCACCAAAGAACATTGGCTTGTACTTCTGGCTAAAACTCCTAATATTTTCTGGTGAGCCTTCCTCTTCTCCATCTCCATTCACAGCTACAATCTCCAACCCTTCTTGACTTCGGCAGCTTGACGACCACCTCCTTCCATCTAATCGACTCAGAGCCTCCAAATCAAGTTCCCCAAAGTTTGTGGAAAGCTCGTCATCACTTCTCCCAGTTCCTATGGATGAACCTCCCCTGCCATCACCACTATTGGTAAGCAATGGAAGGACGCCCTGAGCACTTCTAGATGCAATTCTCTGCTTATTGGAACCTGATGATGATCGACGTTGTCTAGGGTAAATATTTTGACTTCCACAAAATATGATACTTCCTTTCCTCCTCAAAGTATCAGAAAGCGATGGGGAGCAGCAGCTTCCATACATGCCTTTGTGTTTGGGTGTCCTTTTCGACCAATAACAAGGAATCCCACATCCCTGGCGGCCGGGAAATTCCAAGTGGTCATCAACCTCATCATCCCCATCATTCATGGAAGTTGTAGTGCCATCCCAAGATCCAACAGTGCTAGGATTGCGAACACCAGCGTACCTGTTATAAGAACTAGTTGACAATGCAGGGGTGCTATAAGAATAGGAAGAGTCCTCTCTTGGAATACTATTATCTCTCCTAAACTTAGAGGAGGAGTGAGGCCAATTCTTGTGCTTAAGTTTGGATAGCAATAATGGGGAAGCCCCTGAAATTGGCCTAAGATCCTCCGAGTTGCAGTAGTCTTCGGTGTCTTCAGATTGGTCGACCAAGTCACGGCGGGCGGATGATCTTGGGTTACCGTCCACTACTAGTTTTCTGTTCCTACCAAGAAATAACTCTTTCTTCTGATATTTGGATAAAAGGTCGGAGTGGGCATCGGTTTTCTTACTTGTTTTGTTAGTGTTTTTGCGAGGAGGCAAAAGGTGTGCATATCTACGCCGGAGCATGGTGGATGAGGAGCGGCTGTGAGTCTGAGTGTCACTCCTCGAATCTCCTCCATCTCCTCCTCCTCCTCTTCCAGTACGCGCATCACTCAAGCTATCATCAACACTCAAGTCTGCAACTGAAGAAGAAGCATCAATGCCATCTTCAATAACGTAAATGCCATCATCATCATTGTAATCTTCATCGTCATCTTCATCGTCGTTGTAGTCATCGTTTCTGGAGGAGGGTTTGGAGTTCTTCCAGTTGTGCAAGAAGACCCTCCTGTCGCTGCCATTTCTATTATTCCCAATGTTGTTGTTGTTGTTCCAAGTGGAAGTAGTAGTTGTTTTAGCAGTAGTGATAGCTGCTTGGGCAGCTGCCGCCACGGCCGCAGATCTAGAAGAGGAGGAGGCGAGCGGAGAGCGCCAGGAGGAAGTGGTGCCAGGATCACGAAGAACGCGGGCGGCTTTTCGAATCTGAGTGAGCTCCCTCTTCAAGTGAAGTTGGCTTGGATCAGAGACCCCCACTGCTGCTGCTGTTGCTGATGACGACATTTTCATATATAGATATACACATATATGTATGTATATATATATGAATGAATCGAATTCAATTTGAAGTAAAAGGCTTTGATTTTAAGTTGAAAATGAAAAGAAAAGCATTTGACATGATCACTCAGAAGCAAGAAGAAGAAACCCACATCCCAATCTTACAGAGCACAAAGAAGCTTCATTTACCCTCCGGAGGCCGGGAAAAACGGCTATAAAGACCCTCCGAAAGTCCAGAAGGGTGGTAGTGGAAAGGTGATTGGGGTGTTGGGAAATTGCAGAACGTTGGGGCGGCGGTGGTAGACAGGTGAAGAAAATGGGGATTTGCACAAGGGTGGAGGAACTGGAGGTGCAGATCTGTTTAAGAGAAGAAGGAAGAATGAATGACTGGTTCAGATCTGACAGATTTATTTCATTCAACACTCAATCTTCAAGGAATGCAATTTTGTAAATAATACAATAAATAGCTCTCCTCTACTCTCCTCTCCTCTCCTGCCTCTCTCTCTCTCTGCATCAAACAGTTTCTTTCTTTCTGTGTTTTTGTTTGTGTTTTATTAGGGTTTACTTGGCGCCTCAAAATGAAATAATTGAAATCTTGAATCTCTAAACCAGAAAATTAAAAAAAATTAAAAAAATGAAAAATCATGTGTGGCGCAACACAAGTGACAGTCTCTGTGTAAGCCGTGAAGCGTGGGGTGAGGAGGCTCTTCTACTTATGTCTTTGTCTCTCAACTTCTCGTATCAAATTATTAATTAATAATATCTAAACGGAAAAATAAAATGAAAATTAGAAAACTCCCCCCAAACACGGATGCTCTTCTCCTGTACCTCTCCGTTATGTTGTATTGCAATTTGCATTGCACAAAAACATTTCCGTAGGTGTTGTCTTGTCCACAGATTACGCGGTCGGGTTTTTTTCTTTCTTTAAGTTCAAAGATCTTACACAATTCTATACCATATTCATATCGAGAAACTTCTTTGCACAAATCTTGCATTTTCCTTTACTCTTGCATGAGATCTATGTATTTATTACTTTAACACGTCATCTTAATAAAAAAAATACGAGCGACGATACTCAAATTATATATTTGTATAACGTTCACTTTCTATTTACATGCATATATTTTATCATTGTTGATAAATCCATCTTTGAAATAAAAATAAATAAATAGTTACAAGGTCAGTTCTTTCTTTTTTAAGTTGAAAGATCTTTCACAATTCACTACCATATCCAAATTAAGAAACTTCTTTGCACAAATCTTGCATTTTCATGTTACTCAAATTATGAATTTTGTAGTCACTCAGTACTACGGTTTGGTGATATTTTTCTTCACTTAGAAATAAGAGGTATTAGTTTCGAATCCCGTGAATGACGAATTTGATACTAACTTAGGCTACCTATTATGTGACTTAGCTGAACTCTTCCTTCTCTTAATGTAAAAAATATCAATGTACTTAAAAAAAATTATGAATTTTGTAATGGCCATTACCCAACCGAAATTCATTGGGTTGTAAAAGAAAAAATAAATAAAATAAAAAATAAAATAAAATAAAATTGGGTAGAAACCTAATCGCCAATTCAATAAGTGGGTTGGCTTGAAGTAATATTAATTTGATTTGAAGCCGACCCATCCAAATATCAACAATCGTTAAACATAAATATATGTTACATAGACATATCATATACATAAAATCTTAAGAATATTAATAAAAAGATTTGGTGTGTTAACTCATTAATTATTGTTGTTTAGTAGTACAGTTTAGTGATATTTTTCTTAACTTATAAGTGATAGATCTTAAATTCGATTCTCGTTAAAAATAAATTTGAACTAAATTATTATAGTCACACGTAAGCATATCATCAAATTAGTCACCATAGTATATTGATGGTCAGTGGTCTAGTCGGTGCAGTGCAGAGGTGGTGCAAAACTCCCATGTGAGTGTGATTCCTGCAGCTCCTGCTTCTCTAGTGACAGTCCAACTTAACTTATATTTGAATTATATGTTTGGAAATTGGATTGGGCGTGTATGTCAGTAACAGTATGTCATTGGCAGAGTTAGGGAGTTTAGCATACAAACTCTGCAATTTGAGCCAGCTCAGGCAGCTTCATGCCCACCTCCTCGTTAAACTTTCCCTCCACCATCACACCCAGTGCCAGTGGGTTTCACTCCTCATCTCCCAATGCACGCGCCTCCGCGCCCCGCCCTCCTATACCCGCCTCATCTTCCACTCCACGCCTCGCCCCAACGTCCACGTCTTCACCTCCATGTTCAAGTACTACTCCAATTCCAATTTCAACTTAGGAGGCTTTGATCAAGTTGCTTCTCTCTATCGACAAATGCAGCAGCGCTCTGACTTAACCATCGGCACCTTCGTCTACCCGGTCTTGATCAAGTCAGCCAGCAGTGCCGGCATTCAGTTCCATGCCCATGTTCGCAAGTTAGGTCTTGCTTCTGATCACTACGTGCGCAATGCCATCCTGGCCTTCTATGCTAAGTACGGCCCAGTTGAGCACGCCCGATATCTGTTTGCTGAAATGCATGACTCAACTCTTGCGGACTGGAATAATATGATTTTTGGCTACTGGAAGTGGGGGAATAAAGATGATGCCTGCAAACTCTTCGATATGATGCCCGAAAGGAACGTTGTTACTTGGACTTCCATGGTTACTGGATGTGCTGGGATCAAGGATTTGGAGAACGCAAGGGGGTATTTTGATCACACTCCGCTGAAAAATGTTGTATCCTGGAATGCAATGCTTTCGGCTTATGCTCAGAATGGATGTCCTGAAGAGGCTTTAAGATTGTTTGATGACATGATGAACTCTGGAGATCAACCAAATGAAACTACTTGGGCAATTGTCATTTCATCATGTTCGTCATGCGGTGATTGCTCCCTTGCTGATTCGTTTGTTCAAAAGCTCAACCAAAAGCAGATCCATTTAAGCTATTTTTCCAAGACGGCGTTGCTTGATATGTATGCAAAGCGTGGGAGCCTCCAGACTGCTAGACAAATTTTTGATGAATTGGGGGCGTATAGGAACACCATTACCTGGAATGCCATGATATCAGCATATACAAGGGTCGGGGATTTGGCTTCTGCTAGAGAGCTCTTTGATAAGATGCCACAAAAGGACGTTGTCTCGTGGAACTCGATGATTTCTGGTTATGCTCAAAATGGGCAGTCCGCTCTTGCAATTGATCTCTTTAAAGATATGATTAATGCTGCTGATGGTCTCAAACCAGATGAGGTAACTATGGTGAGTGTCATCTCAGCATGTGGACATCTTGGGGCCTTAGACATCGGTAATTGGGTCATCAGTATTGTCAGGAAACACCATATCAAGCTAAGTGTATCAGGATATAATTCCTTGATATTCTTGTACTCTAAATGTGGAAGCATGGAAGATGCCAAGATGACATTCCAAGAAATGAAAACAAGAGACGTGGTTTCCTACAACACATTGATTGCAGGGTTTGCAGCTCATGGTCATGGGATGGAAGCCGTCAAACTACTGTTGAAGATGAAGGGAGAGTTTATTGAACCAGACCGTGTAACATATATTGGTATTCTTACAGCATGTAGCCATGCAGGGTTGTTAGAAGAAGGATGGAAGGTTTTTGAGTCAATCAAAGCTCCTGATGTACATCATTATGCATGTGTGGTTGATTTGTTAGGTCGAGTGGGCAAACTAGATGAAGCGAAAGAAATAATCGATGGCATGCTGAAGGAACCGCATGCTGGAGTTTATGGGTCTCTTTTAAATGCTAGCCGAATCCACAAAAGAATTGATCTTGGGGAGTTTGCTGCAAGCAAGCTGTTTGAGCTTGAACCACATAATTCAGGGAATTACATTTTACTTTCAAACATATACGCCTCAGCGGGTAGGTGGGATGATGTTGTGAGAGTTAGAGAATCAATGAGAAAAATAGGCGTGAAGAAAGCAACGGGGTGGAGTTGGGTTGAATACAAAGGCAAGATGCACAAGTTCATTGTGGGAGACAGATCACATGAGCGGTCGGAAGACATTTATAGGCTATTGGCAGAATTAGGGAGGAAAATGAGAAATGCTGGGTACATGGCTGATAAGACCTGTGTGCTAAGAGATGTTGAGGAGGAAGAGAAAGAAGAGATGGTGGGTACCCATAGTGAAAAATTGGCAGTTTGTTTCGCTCTTCTTGTTACTGATGCAGAGGCAGTGATTAGGGTAGTGAAGAATCTGAGGGTGTGCTGGGATTGCCACACAGTTATCAAGATGATATCTAAGTTGGACGGAAGGAAAATTATTTTGAGGGATAATAACAGGTTCCACTGTTTCAGTGATGGGGTGTGTTCTTGCGGAGATTATTGGTAACGGGTTTCGATAAATTTTCCATTTTCATGCTAATGAGGACATACCAAATGGCTATTGCTCATAGCAAATGTGCCAACATGGCAAAGCAATATCCTCGGCTTTTAGGCCAGCCTGTCGCATTGTACAGGTAGATTACTGCATTCTCACTCTCAGCAATGTAGTTTGGGAATTTTTCTGATTTTGGAGAGAACCTTTTGTAGCAAGTAAGTTGTCCAACTACTGGTGAACACCATTGATTCGATTGCCTCTGCAATCCATAGGGAATTGAGATTGATGTGTACTGTTTTAAATGGATGAATGTTAAAACAAGGATTAAATAGTGAATGAGACTTTATGCTTTAGACATGTTTTGCTCTCTCGCCCTGCCCTGCCCTCTTTGTAAATGCATTGCCTCTTGGCTTGGACAAGGCTTGTAAGGCCATCTCCAACCAAGGGCTGGCTAGAGACCTCGTTTTAGCCATCTAGCCCTCCAAGAAATTAATACTTTAATAAACAGTACAAGGTCATATTTGCTTCCATCTCCAACTGAGGGCCAAAAGGCCATAGGGCCAAACATAATTTATTATTTAAATTTAAAAACTACATCAACTTAAATTTAATATCCATAATCAACATCATATTCATCAGCCATTGTAGAAGTATAGTCAGAGCTAAACAACTGTTATCGGGTCATAATTTATTCGTTTTTTTCCTATCAAAATAGGCTTTACTCATTGGAGTGTAATTCGAAGTGTTCCTTTCCATATTCTTATCATCCATCTCTTATTGTATTTGTTTGGCCCGTAATTCATGCATATGGTTCCTTTCTTCTGCCTCAAGGGCAGTTTGCTCCACTATTAAGCTTAATGAGGCCGCCACTTCGTGTTGAGCGGCATAATCATCATTTGCCTTGCCCTTTTCATTCAACCTTCGTGCCTTGTTTCATTCCATAGCCCTAGGTATGGAACCTTCACCCAAAGACAGATTTTCTACCCTTGTTTGTTGAATGGTAGGAGATCCAACTTCATCCATATCTACAACTGAGGATGCAGTTCCGAACACCAGCGCAGGACCTACTCTATGTTGAGGTGGATCTTCAAATAACACCCACCCTTTACAAATTTCCCAACAACTGTGAAACTGAAAGAGTTTCGAATTGCCCTCTATATACAATTCCTCCACTTGGCGTATGTAGAAAATAATATAATTACAAAAATTAAAGGGAAATTAATTTATGAAATTAAATGTATTTACAAAAATTAAAGGAAAGTAATTCAAGAAAGTAAATGTAATATAATTAAATATTTAAAATAAATTGTGAAAACACTTACTTCGTCGTAGTACTTAGCGCCGCTTTCATGTTTACTTGCGGCTGTTAACAGTGCTTGATGCCATTTGTTCAAACTTGGGTGAAGATGTTTCTTCCATCTTGAAGAACAACTCTCGTGGTTTTGAACATTCAATGGAGTGGTGCATTCATAGAACTCTAAGTATTTTTTGGACACACGAGTCCAAACACCTTTACTTGTTTGAGAACTCCCCCTCACACTATCTTCCGACACCCATCTATAAGCCTTGCAAGGAGCTTCATCTTCTTTTCGGGTCCAAGCCTTACCTTTTATTGCAGATGAGACCATTTGAAAATTATTTAAATAATTGAAGGAAATATTTTTTAAAGAGGTAAGAAAATATGAGAATTGAAATGGTGAAAAAATTGTGAGGAATGGTGAATGAATGGTTTAGGTATTTATAATAAAAAATTTAGAATTTTTAAGAATTAAAAAAAAAAGGCCCAAAAAATCGAAAAGAAAATAAAAATTGAATACAATGGTAACTGGCGCTAGCTAATTGACGTCAGCTAGTTGTTGGATTCATTTTTTTTTTTTAAATTTTTGTCGGATAGAACTGACACTATTAGAAGCATTATTGTCATTTATAACTGACAGCAAAACTGACACCAGTAAAAAAATTCTAGCCAACCCAGGGCTAGCTGGCTGCATGTGGCCAGCCTTTTCGTCCTTTCAGATTCCATGGGGCCCATGAGCCCTCTAGCCTGGCACTCGGTTGGAGACACTTTTCGGATTATTTTCGACCCTTTGATCCTTTGGACTCTTCGATTGGAGATGGCTTAAGTCCCTGACAATATTCCAATACAGAATGTGTGGCTACGTACAGCCTAGAGCTTAAAGCTAGCTCAACTCCCTTGACTTCGATGTAGTTTGAATTCAAAGTCTAACCAGGCAAGTGGCACGCAAGAAAGCAGCCCACCCACTTACTTCCCTTTGAATGTAAATCAAAGAGGAGAAAGAGAGAGAGGGACCAGACCAGAAATTCGAAGAAGAAAAGGAAACAAAGAAAACAAGAGAGTGGAGAAAGAGAGAGAGAGAGAGAAAGAGAGATCATGTGCAATCACAGGAAGCGAATGGAATGGTGGGGTACTGGTACCAGTAATACTAGTAGCAGGAAGAAGAAGAAGACCAAGACGATGGCGTTGAGGAAGTTCGAGGAGCTTCCGCCCTACATGAAGGACAACGAGTACATATTGGATTATTACAGATGCGAGTGGCCCCTGAAGGATCTCTTGTTCAGCGTCTTTGCCTGCCACAACGAAACCCTCAACATCTGGACGTACGCTACGCTCATTCCCTGCCTTGATTCATTTCCCTCCATTCTTTATTTAATTAACTCATTTACTTGCTTAATTCTGCCTAACTACCTCTAACATCTGGCCTACTTCTAATTACTTGTGCTGCAGCCACTTGGTGGGGTTTTTGATATTTCTGGGACTGACGGTCATGACCTTGACCAACAACTCATTATTGGAGCTGCACATTTTCTCCAGGTAACCATTGCTCACTTCACGGGCATTTTTGTAATTACAACAACAACAACTCACTCACTGTTGCTGCTTTCTGTTTGGTGGGTAAATATGCCGGCCGGCGACGTTAGCAGGGCTGTGGCGGTTCCTGGACCGTCGATCAATGTCTCCTCCTCCTCTTCCTCCTCTCACAATGTGGATGCATTTCTTCCTCGTTCGCCGGTCAGTCACTCTTTTCTTTTTTAATTTTTTTACGAGTTGGGGATAATTTAGGCAGATTGTCTGCCCTCGTTTTACCATGCCCTTCCCATCTTCTCATACGATTAAACCAAGTCAATATGTCTTATTATCTTTATAAAAAAATCAATATAAAATATTGACGTAATTTAAACCATACAATATAAAAAAAAATAGAAAAAACATTGTAATATGAGGACAGACAATCTGCCTTTTAATTTTAGTCCTTCCACCTCCACGCGGTCATGGAATTAGAATCAGTCAATTATAAAGAATCCGACGCGGGGTGTGGGTCTCACAACGTCTGTCCCGTTTGCTTGTCTTGTGTTGCCTGCCAACTTTGAGCACCAAACTTATTCTCGTAGCATGTGATGTATTATTATTATTATTATTATTATTATTATTATTATTATTATTATTATTATTATTATTTTGCATTTACAATTTTATTCTTATAACATATTAAAGATGATTCCTCTCTCTTTCTCTCTCTTTTCCTTCCATTCTTCTTTCCTCTCATTTCTCTTGCGTAACTTATTTTCTCTCTCCTCCTTCGTACGTTTCTGTTCTCTCTCCCTTACTCCTACTCCTCCGTATCGCTTTCTTTCTGGCTCTTCTCCTTCGTACTTCTCTCTCTCTCTCCTCCTATTGTTCTTCCTATTCTGTAAATTTATGATTTTTTTTTATTTGAAGAACGATTGTGATTTCAAGTTTTTGGTTTTTGGTTTGAGTATTTTCTGAAAGTATACAAATGTATTTTACTAACTAAATATATAAAACTGATTCCACGTATATAGTTAAACTAATTCCACGTGTATAATTAAACTGATTATATAAATAGTTAAACTTTTTTTCTTTCACAAGATATTCTTTGAAGTGTACAAGCTAATTCTATTAATACAGTATACAAAATTGATTTTGCAGATATTTAGAAGTAATAAATGATACAACCTGATTCTACTAATAAAATATATAAAACTGATTCTATATATAGCTAAAAGTAACAAAATGATACAAAATCACTCTAGTAAAATGTAAGCAAATTGGTTATACTAAAAAAAATATACAAAACTCATTGAATATTTCTACTTTCTTATTTATTTCTATACACTTCCATTTATTTCTACTTCCTTATTGAATAAATAAACATAAATATGAATGTGGAGAACAATAAAATAAGTGTTTGGAAATCATTTTCTGATATAATTATGTGCATATAAATACTCTGTTTTTTTTTTAAATTTAAATAATGATATTCTATAGAAAAAGTGGAAATTTGGTCTAAGTGAAGGTAGACATAATAATAAGGAATAAAATTTGTTATTTATGTGATTCAAATTTCAAACCTCTTACTTATTTATGGAGAGAAGTACTACATATTGGAGTGCATGCAAATACAATAGTATTAGCTGAGTAAAGTGGTAAATAGCGAAATAACCTAAAGTGGTCTGGTTTAGAATTATTGTATTGTTGTATTTTAAAATCACTATTATTGCTTTTCTAATTAATCATATTTTGTAACAAATTAAAAATAAAGATAGGCCCCATAGATTGCCCTTTGGGTAACTAGAATATTAGACAAAAAGAAGTTAAATTGACAAGGTTAAATTCATTATTAGTGCTTTCTTAAAGCACTTTAAGTTATTTAAAAATATTTTCAAGCATGTCCTTAATTATATGTATGGTTTTATTGTTCGAGGCAGGACTTAGAGGGACATGCATCATCAATCATTCATGCGAAAGCGAATGCAAACCAAGAAGTTGGTTACGATGGTATTAATCCGCTTACAATGTGGCCGTGGTTTGTGTTCCTAGGTGGAGCTATGGGATGCTTGGTCTGCAGTTCCCTTTCCCACCTCCTTGCTTGTCACTCTAAACGCTTCAATTTTTTTTTCTGGCGCCTAGACTACGTCGGCATCTCTCTTATGATCGTCTCTTCTTTTTTTGCTCCCATTTACTATGTCTTCTCCTGCAACCCTTGCTCTTGCTTTTTCTACCTTTCTTCCATATCTCTGCTCGGGATCCTCGTCATTGTTACGCTTCTTTCGCCTAGTCTCTCTAGACCCCGTTTCCGCCCATTTAGGGCTACCCTTTTCCTCTCCATGGGCTTCTCCGGAGTCATTCCTGCGCTTCATGCCCTAGTTATCCATTGGGGCAATCAACATATAATTGTTGCTTTGGCTTATGAACTTGTTATGGCCATCTTATATGCTTCGGGAGCAGCATTCTATGTCGCTAGAATACCAGAACGGTGGAAGCCCGGTAAGTTTGATATTGTAGGGCAGAGTCATCAGATCTTCCACATCTTTGTTGTGCTAGGCGCACTTACACATAGCGCTGCTACTCTGGTTTTAATGGACTTTCGCCGAGGATCACCAACCTGTTCATATTAGGTGGTATTTGGGGTGGTGACTGGTGAGGGGTACAATCATTCTGGCACCAGGTTTTGTATTAGTTTCTTTAGCCTTGCATATTAGTAAGAAAATGGCTGCACGCAACGCATGTTTACTGAAAATGTTGTACTTTTAACATCCATAATTGATGGATTATACATGTTAAGAACAGATGATATCATTTCATATCAACCACCAGCAGTTTTTCAGTTTTCCTGGTCAGAATACAATTTCAATTCCGACACTGTTTAGTTGTGTAATGTTTTTCGTGTTACAGTTTAAAATAATATCGCTCCAACAGATTCCCAAAAAAAAAAACAGCTAAAGTAAACATGTCAGCATCCAAATATTTCTATTTGCGAAGGGACGGGGACGAGGAGGCATTCCTTTCCTCTTCTTTCGTGGATTATCACTAGAGGATGCTACCATAACCATTTACAAAAAAGATATCATGATATTGTCCCAAAAAACAAAAAGATATCATGATTAAACACTTTGAAATATTAGAAAGTAGCAAGTTTAACCAATAACCATCCCTCACGAGATTCAGCTTGGCGTCTCCAATTCTGAAGTTTCAAGCTCGAGTGTAGCATTGAATCCAAATTCATTTCCTGGAGTGAACAACAGTTTGAGCTCCTCAGCTGTTTGAGTGGTGCTGACTTTGTTTTCCTTCACAGTCAAGTTTTCCTGAAACCAAACAGAGATTTGACAATGTTGGGCGGGTTGGCTGGCGACAGAGAATTATACGATAAGAAAGAGACGCACGCAGTGAAAGTGGGTGACTTGCCTTGTTTACATAATCAGCCATAGTAGAGTTTATTATTTCTTGTATGACAAACTTGGTGACACGCTCCTTACCAAGTATATCCAACAGAAAGCTTTTCGGGACCTGCTCGGAAAAGTTTTAAGTTAGCCATCAAAGAACAATTAGCTTAATTGCAAATGAAACCAACTGATGAAATTCAACATTAAGCTGTTATCAGGAATAAAGCCAACCAACCTTGGATGTTTTTCCTGCACTAGTCCCAAAGCACATGAAAAGGATAATTTATAGTTAAAACTTATGGACTCAAAATTTCAAAAGTTGCTAAGCATGTATATAAAGAAGACATTATCCAAATTGGAGAGCCATTTCTGGAGCTTCTTTCCACAATGATTCAAAATATAAGATACACTTTCTCTTATCTATCTCCTGCAGCAGTATCAGCATGCAGCAGAGCCATTAGGTAAGTAGGTTACTATTAATCCAACGGTGGCAGGGGAACATTAAGACTATTACCTCCTTTTTGTCTGCGAAATCCAGGAACTGGTGGTGCTGTGCGTGCCAAATTTGTCAAAACCCTATCAAAAACTTTTTGTGTGTCGTCTCCAGTCAAGTCTACTCTAACCTGGCAATGGAACATCACAACAACTTGCAATATAAGGTCCTGACTCCTGAGGCCTTTGAAACATAAAGTGCAAAAAACGTAGCCACAATCAGGCAATTATATTGCTATAAACTTTTCCACGATAATGGGAACAATTTATCTGCAGCCTCTAACTCCAAGAGAATTCAAACACTGGGGGTCCTAGTGTTAAAAGTCTAAGTTTTAAAATAGAAACAGAGGGCGAAGCGCGCAAAAAAAATTCAGTTATACACTGAGGCATTTCCTAGAACACTTGGTGAACTTGTTGTCGACAGCCGAATGTTGCACACATGTCAACAAATAACGACGTATGCTGAAACAATTTGATGAGTGTTATCAAGAGAATTCTTCAAGCGCTCTCGACGCAACCTGCCCTATGCTGCCAAAACATGCCTAGCAGGCATTACATCAAACACTTGGTGGGCACAAAAAAGACCAATACCGAACATTCAAATAGTCCTTGAAAGACCTTCACATGTACATTTCCCGGACTCTGGGTGGCCTTGGGACCACCTTAGTTCCAATGCGCATCCAACGTAAAAGATTTTCTACAGATTGTTCTAGAATCAAATTTCCCGGTTACCTTGAATGTTACTTGTGTTTTCCTAAACCAACATAAACCTACCTCATTGTATCCTTCCTTCGCATACATGCATAAGGTATTACAATTAATCAGAAGAAAAAAAAATGTCACTTGTTACAGTGACAAAATGCATGCATGCTGTAATTCTGTATCAATATGATGTTGCACGGCAAAGTCACCTGTATCTTATTGTCGTCTTGGGACTCTACAACAATCTTTGCTGTTTTCAAGGTTATCAGATTGCCTTGTGCATCTCCAATTGATGCCTCTAAACCTGCAAAACGACAACAATGAATAACTCTCTCAAATTAATTAAAAACACAAGAAAACATGAAGAAACAGAACCTGAACCAGCAGCTGCATATATCGGGCTGGATAAACGAGCGTGGCCAGAGTTATTAGGACTGCAACACGATAATCAACTCAAAAAGATTGAAATATTATTCGAAAAAGGGTTTCACACAAGAAAATTTCAATTAGCATGTAAATTGTAATAAGCTATACGATGTAGATAAGTAAAAGGAGAAGGGAAAGAAAAAAACAGAAAAAGTTTGCAGTTTGCAGAGATAAGCATAAGCAGTATACTTCTCAACCGTAAGATTGGGATTCTGTGAAGCGTATTGGCATGATGGAAGAAGGGAACAGCAGTATCTTCTGACAGGATTAGAAACAGAAAAATGCCGCTGCTGCAGAAAATCAATAAACCATTAAAATTGGCGCACACAACCTTGACCATGATATGTCTCACTCACTTGAACCGTTGAACATTGCCGAGCGAAGTTAATTGAAAGTTTCTTACTTTGGGAAGCCGAAGGGGCTGGAATCCAGATACTTTTGATGTCGTCATCGTCGTGGTGGTGTTCATCGTCAAAGACATTGACGCCATCGCCATGCCGCTTTGGTGTTGTAAAATGCGGGTTGCAACTAGAGTCTCTGTTTGTCTAGACATAGGGACGGTCAATCTTTTTCTTATCGCTTTTTTCTGACCTTTACCAAGCCTTTAGATCCTGGCCGTTGACCTTAGATCCTGCTGTCAGGAATCAACTTTTTCATAATTTAATCGTGACCGCTGACGGGTAAATCGTGAGGCACACATTATGTAACATAATAGCCACAAATAATTCTTTAATTAAGATAAATGATTTTCACACAAAATTTTAGTGTGTAAAATCTTTCTAGCTATTGAATTGAATATGTCAACCATAATCAAACATAATCAACATCCAAGATTAGTAAGTGTGTAAGAGACTAAACATGATACGTGTTTATCATTTTCTTAATTCACATGTCTAATATTTTTACTAGGGGTGTGCTATCTACACATTCCTTGTTAATTTATGTCGTTTGATCTTCTTTAATTTAGTCAAAAGTACTGAGTACATTCTAGTTTCTTTTTCTGCACCCAAGTTTGAATTCTACTTGTCCTAGTTTGAATAAATTTAATATAGACTATACTATAGTTTGTCAAAATAAAAAAAATCAACGAACTTGGTTAAGTTCGCAAGGGCAACGTGCTCTTTGCTTTGCACTCAAGTTGAAACGTCATCCTTGCAATCTAGATTTGTTTGGTGTAGATTGTCTCTTGTGTAAACAAAAGTTCCAATATTAATGTACAAATAGATGCTGCCCCTATAATTTCAATAAAAGCGATGTTTTTTTGCTCGTACACCCTTATTTATTTTTTTAACTTGAAATTGGATGAATAAAATGATAATTAATGGACAAAATGTGCAAAAATGAGAGAGAGAAAACAATGTGTGCGGATTTCATTTACCAATTGCGTAACGGAGACACGAAATGATTGATTGCCGTACGTGGTAATATGGTGATCATCAGGTAATGATGTGTACACGAAATGATGGTTTTAGGCATATAAATAATCGCAATTTGCAATTGCACAACATGTGTGCGACCTGTTTGATTCAATTTGCAATTTTCATTGCATTCTTGAGAGAGTCGGAGTTCATCAATTGTGAATTGTGAAAAGACAGAGAAGTTTAATCCTAATAAACATGATACAAATGTAATCAAAGAGCTATACTCGGAGATGGTACTCCTCATCCCAAGTCCCCTCCCTAACGTTGGAGCAGAGCAATTCCAAGTAAACATGATCCACCTTTTCCCCCAACTTTGGTGCCTCAGTAACCAAGCCAAATCCTCCAGCACAAGCACAACTAGATCTCTTGGAGAAACTTACCAGAGAGGCAGCATGCACGGTTACTCCACGACTGCACAAAGAACTCGCTCAACATCTGTGCTTTCTTGTAAAACACGTTATTGTACCAATACTACTAAAATGTAACGCTAGCCGCCAAGAAGATTAGAAAACAGCATGGACAACAAAGCATATAGACGTCAAATAAATGCATCAAAACTCAAACCAGGTGACCGCACGAACATATTTATAGCTGACTATTCATATTAGAAACAAATTCCTGAGAAAATTAGAAGAACAATAGCAAAGAGTAGCAAAACTTAGAAGAATCCCATTTGCAATCATTCAAATTCATCAACTAAGATAGACAACTGACTCTGTTTTACTCCAAATTGTAATGATAGTTGTAAACCCTCATCTGCTTTCTTTGATTGGTTTTCTTCTCCACGTTCAGAACCTAGATTTAAACTCTAGCCCTCTTGCTACTGCAACTTGGGCACTTGTACTGCTTGATATGCTCAGCCTTTGCAGGTGTAATCTTTACACATTTTCCATGGAACCATCTCTCGCACACATCACAGCAAATCCAGAACTCATCAGCCCCATAGTTGTCTCCGCAAGCCCCGCAAGTTGCGCCTTGTTCATCATCTTCTTCTTCTTCTTCCCCGCTTTCATCCTCTTCTTTAGGCAGCGGAGACATTTTTACTCCTTTGCTCTGGGGGTGCTCAGACTGCCGAGACTGTTTAAAGGCAGCACCAACAAAGAAAGAGCTAGGATTAATTATAAAGGGAAAACAATGGCTATAGAAGGAAGACATATAAACAAAACAAAACAAAACAAAAAAAATCATATCACGAAAACTAGTCCACATCTTACCCCCTTTCCACTGGATTTGTTCTTGCTACTGTTGTGAGGAGTAGATTGGTCTTTTGGTTGTTTAGCATTTCCTGTCACAACTTCAAATATGGTGGGGAGATCATTTATCATCTGAAAAAGTCTCTTCCTGCAAGTTTCAAAGCCAAATAAAATTAGAACCACCTTCATATGATATTATCCAACTATCACTTGGCTTTTGCAGAATGGGTATATTTCCATATCCTACAGCATGAACAGCTCTACTCTGACATTCTCAATCCCATCAACGTCAATGAAATCCACTGGTCCAACACCTTAGGGATTGCATATAACTGGTACTGAATAGAAACTATCTTGATTAATCATGAAATAATTAACTTGAAGTAAAAATTTTGCATGTCAACTTTACTCCCAATAACGTATTCATCTGCAATCAGTTCCCACACCACCGACCCCAGAAAAAAGAAGTTTGCAAACCACTTCTTTATGACATTCTCAACCTCTAGGATATCTTCAGAATACCCATTATTACCAAGCAAACATGATTGTAGACGATAGCCAAAAATCACAGATGTATGATGAGGTAAATAATTTAGAACAATGCAGACATCAAACTATGTGTCTTCAGACAAGATTTAAGGCTAGGCCAGTAAGGTATCCACAAGAATATTCAATGACAGACAGTCAAAAATGAGGAAAATAGATTGGAAGTGGATGGAGAAAGATCATCTGAAATCAATCATCAATATAGTTATGCAAATGATCTAAACCCCCAAGTTCCCTGCCCATACAGGAATGCATACCCACATACACATATACACAGAGTCACACACACACACACACACACACACATGCTCGTATATAGCGAGATATTGCAGCAAAACAATTGGATTTAAAGGCTTTTCAGGTACCCAAGCAATGAAATTCTCAAATGCTGGTTCAAGCAAAATTGAATCCCAGCCACCAATTTTCTATATTATAAGAAATTAAATCTCTTCTCGGTAGAAGAAAAAACCACAAATATCATAAGGTAAGATAAAAATACCATAACAATCTCTGCTCAATTCGTCTATCATTCTCGCATGTCAGCACTCTTGTCTAATGCAGGTAGCTCATAGCATCAACTTGAGCTACTTAGATATGAAGACAGGAAAACCTCGAAATTACTAAAGGAAAAAAGATAGAAGCCCTTGTAGTCGTAATGAAAGGACACTAGGACTTATTCTAAGCAGTTTGGTTGCAGGACTACAGAAGGTTTGTTTAATAATTCAAAATTATCCACGGTTAAAACCCTTTTAGCATCCTGAATCAAAGAGAAGAGAAAGGGGGGGGGGGGGGGGGGGGGGGGGGGGGGTTTGTGAAAGAGGCACGCGATTGCTCCAAGAACATGATTTTTCACCTACTACAATCAGGAAGACTTCATTATGGCAAGGAAGATACTGACAACCTTTCTAGATAATGCAATAAAAAAATTCCATGGTTTCCAATGCAGCCCAAAATAGCTTTGCAGTGGAGCGAGTGAAAAAGGCACCGCAAAAGTATATGCAGATATCTTATATTAAACGACGTTTCTGTGTAACAAAGAGCAGAACATATTAGGAAGCAGCAAGGGACCTCCACTTTCATCCACTTGAACACAGTCCATGCAAGAAGTCTATCAGTATTGCTACATACCTAGCATTAGTTGATTCAACATAATCAAATGCTAGTATCTAATGGATAGGCTATATAAACCATGAGGATAGCAAACAAAAGCATTTTCCTTGGAATAGCCTAGAAATAAAAAGGAGGAGGTAGAAAACGTGGTTATTATAAGTAGATGCATTGAATTTATGAATTAACTTTAAAGAGAGCTTCTAAATCTTCTTTAGTTTAACCAGCCACTTAATGTCATATGCGGATAAAGTAACAACTCATTCAAATATGCATACAAAATATGTAAACAGCTTAGCAGTCATATGCAAGGTAACTATCAATAATAAGATACCACAACCTGCACAAACTGATGCACCAAAAAGACATAGTATTCAGCTGATAGTTATGTCAACAGAAAAAGCTGACTTGAAGTTTCATATGGCAGGTAACTCTTTTCTCTACTGCTTTTGAAAACAGTCATTAGAGGTTGTAATATGGAGATTTAAAAAATAATAATTAAATTGGGGTTCTAGCAACTGTTGTTAAAGTAGAAAAAGTTCTGTAACAAATAAAATTCAATACACCAGACAACAGCTTGATCTCTATACTGCAGAAGAATAACTCAGGACGAATAAATATATTCAATACTTGGTGCTACATAGAAATATGATAACAAAAGATTATAACTCATGAATACAGCTTGTGCATTTCCCAATTATAATAGAATATGTTTAAGAGGTGAGTTGTTTTAACTAAAATTTTCTAATATAAGTTGTGCAAATACAGAGAAAAACCAAGTTCATACCTTTCATTCTTACCAAACCCAAAACGTGCACCAAAATAGAATGCAACAGCAAGCAACCATGAATCACTGTGAACTGCAACCAGTGACAACCAGTCCTTCTCCTGCATCCCATCCCTAGCAAAGTTTATACCTAATGCTGGCTCGGGAAGTTCAGGAGGAACCTCCTCAACAGGCAGGTTAACTTCCCATGTCTCATTTGGTAGTCCATACAGGCACAAGTTCTCCTTCTCTGCAAGCACAACATTTGTGTTAAAAAGAAACAAACAAAAGGGAAGATAGTCTTTCTTAACCGCGTTGTAACTTGTAACTGATTCAACATCCAACAAATACTATTTTGGTTATGTGTACAACTATAAATTAAAAAAGGAATGCAGAAAGCATTTTCTTACATATAGAAGAAAAGAGAGGAATTTGATAATTATCAAAACTAATTTATTAAATTTGTCAACACTTAATAACTCCAAAGTCCAAATACATAAGGTAAGAGGTACCGAACAACATAGAATTGCATGTAATATAAAATTCTCAAATCCCAGTGGCGAGAAATTTTCATAGCTCGAGGCAAAGAGCATATATTGCTCCAAAGAAAAGGAAAATTTGTGGTTCTGCTCAACATCCAATAAGAAAGCATGATGCAGAAAGATCCACTGAAAAATTAAATGTATACACTACTGTAACCAAATGAAAAAGAGAGAAAAACACGACACAGGTGGAAAATTCTCCTCCAATGATCTAATTGATTTACTGCCAATGAACTTGGTTCCCTGATTGACTTGAAAAGTAGGTATTCCATCTATACAGAAACTCATCCCAAAAGGCAAGATAAATCTGAAAAATACCTACTTTTGGACTTAAGTTTATGTATTTAGACTTAAGTTTATAGAACATTTGCAATACCATAGCCAGAAGTCAAACAACCAAAAGCAACCAGGAAACTATGTCATTTTCCTTTGGCACCATTACTCCGCAACGGTAGGCATGTGTAGTGGGTTTCGGAGGCCATAAAATTCAATGCCCCTTCGAAGAGGTTAATTTTGGTAAGTAAACTTCTTATCACTAAGAATGGTGTCTTTGCCTCTATGTATCAAGATGGGGTATCTAGTAATAGAAAACGGGCATAAGAGGATGTTTCGTGTTCGAAGTGCTGCACAATAGCAGTTACTTTTTTATTTTGTTATACAGCACAAAATACAGCTAAAACGATTAAGTATTTTTTTTTATTCATGATCATGGTGCAGCAAATTCACTTTATAAATCAAGCTTCAACAGTTAGAAATTAAAACAAACAAACATATGAATGGAAAGGACCACAAAAATGGGCCTTATACCACAAAAAACAGAGAAGATATACGTAAGAAAAAGAAAAGATAACCCACCAGGATCGCACAGTTGATAAAACTTCTGAACGTCTGCAAAAATGAACCAAAAATTTAAGTTAAACCATGAAAGGAAATTCACATACGCAAGTAGAGAGATATGTAAAAGAATTAAGAGGTTAAAAAACATAAAAAATGAGAAGCGGGCGAACCATTGGTGAGGGCCTTAATCAAGCCGGCGCGTCTGCCTCTGAAGTCGCTGAAGACTTCCTCCACTGTTCGAGGTATTGGGTGCGGTATGCCCTCCATTGTGCTCCCTCTGCCTCAATTTCAATTTCTTCAACTCAATCTCAAATGCTACCTATTGGAGAGAAATGGGTCGCCAAGGGAAAATCAGAGGGATATGATGGTGGAATTGAATTGGATTTTCTACTTCTGATTAGGAAATTAGGGTTTGCTGGTTTGGTGAATTGGGGATTCTAATTATTTGTCGCTGTTGATAAATAAAATTTAATTTTGTTTTAGACAGCCAGAAAGGTGTTGCAACCAAACGGAGACTGAATCGAAGAGAAATACAAATACGAGGTGGATAGGATGATGGGGGGGGGATTTAAAGGAAGGGTTGATATTTCATATTCGGGTGGGTTTTACTCGCCGATTTGCAATGCTAGCGGTAAGGGCCCGTTTGGTTATGTTTCCTAGAACAGCCTTTCATTTTATCAATCACATATGGTCCGTAATGTTTTTGTTCACTTTTTTCATTCATCTAACACAAAAGGTCCATGACGTTTTAGAAATTCATCATTTTTCTCTCTAACGTTCCAAATTGATTAAAAGTGTAGTCCTTCGAGTTTACTCCTGACAACTACTCCGATAAATTCTTAGTGGATGTTTAGTATTTTACTCGAATATAACTTTTCAACTTAAAACACAAACTCAAAATTTTTGTTTGGTTAACCTATTTTAAAACCCCCACACTTGTACCCAAAGGGGAAAAACTCAAAAACAACCTATTTTCTCGAGAAGACAAAAAATGTGTTTTTGCAATTTTTTTCTTTCAATTGTAGAGTTGTCCTTCAGACTAATCAAAATCTTGGCACACTACATAATTTGACTACGCTTGATTTACCTCTTGTTGGAACCAAATTTTCGCACCTCCTTAGATTTAACGACCATAATAAAAAACCGGCAAAAGAAAGTAGAGATTGTAATGCACTGGTATGGTACTGGTCAAGAACTCTCCAACGATCAAGTTAGTAAAATTATTTTAAGAACCTAGGTAGCAGGTAGTACGTGATACATTTTATCTGAACCCTGGGGTGTATATTTATACTAGTTAGAGAAGACACCTTACAATAATAGTAATCCTTAATCAACCAGGTGAATCCTAGAGAAAATCTCTTCCTTTTAGGCTGATAATTGCTTGAGACGCATGTCAATCTCATTATAATAGGGATCCTAAATACTCGCGAGACTTCCCTAATCAAGGTTTGATTAGGTTTTCCCTTCTTGGAGGATCAAGCAGATCTTTCTTGGTAAAATGAATCATGCCTACCAATTTGGAGCATATCAGAGTAATTTGGTCCGATAATCTGGTTTCGTGAACTTAATTCGATATCAATCACCCACACCTAAATTTACTACCCATTCCGGCTACTCCGAATCAATGGTGGAGTAAGGATTTCATATGCGGGGAGGCTCTCACATACATAGGTAATTTGAACCCATAACATGAGAGATTGTAGTTATCTGCATAAAAATTAAAAGATCTTAAATTCATTAGATAACACTAAAAATATTGCACAAACCTAGAAACCCGAGTATGAAGTCAAAAGTATGCAAGAATTTTTTAAAACACAAGTTAAAGCCAAGGAAAAGTTGAAAGAACAAAGAAGGGAAGTGAAGATTACACAACAATATGAAGCATGGAGAGAGAAAAATGAGTCCTGACTTGGAATGAAAAAGAGTTTGGATTTAGGATACACTTGAATTTTAATACTGATATGTAGCAACAACATCTGTTATAGTAGCAAGAAGAAAAAAGGCAGGATGGGTTAGGGATCATTCTGGTCCCCTAATGGCTTCGCCATTGCTTCGAATGTTGCATTGTGAGATTCCAAAAACCAGTCTTACCCCTCTCTCTTCATTGTTGTGCCTTTACGAGTCAATGTGAAAAGATCATGAGATCTAGAGATGTGGTGTATATCTCATCTATTAATGGTGGATTAAGGCTTAGGGGGAATGAGGTTGAGTGAGTGTCAATGGATCTTGGCGCTACGAAGAAAAAGAGAGTTCGGGGAAAATGGAGTTCAAGAGAAACGGCTTAATATGGGAGGTTTTAATTTTTTAATTTTTTAATTTTTTTTTGACCAAACTACACTAGGGGGTGGGCTTAGTCTCGCAATAGGCTAGCAATAATGTGGTTTAAATTCGTCTTTGGTGAGAATCGAACCTAAGATTTCTCACTTACAAGTGAAGAGGAATACCACTAGATCGTAGTACTAAGTGACAATATGAGAGGTTAAGAGAAGAGGAAAGGTATGAAGGGAGTTCTTTGTGGGTGTAGATTTATTTTTTAGGGTTAATCTCAGTTTACTACCCTAACATTTCTTGATTTTTAACATTTGATAAATCAAGTTTTTTTCATCTCAAAATGGTATCTGAAGTTATAATTTTGGGACAACTTTATACCTCCATTAAGGTTGCTGTTAAATTAGCCATTAACTTGTGACGTGGCGCCCACGTGAACAATAATTGGACGCCATATGTCAATATGGGTCCAAGTGGATATTAAAAAAATTTAAAACTTTAAAAA
Source organism: Pyrus communis (assembly GCF_963583255.1). Lineage (NCBI taxonomy): Eukaryota > Viridiplantae > Streptophyta > Magnoliopsida > Rosales > Rosaceae > Pyrus > Pyrus communis. The sequence continues at coordinate 24,021,438 of NC_084817.1, forward strand.
TTCAAAAAAAATCAAAAATCAAAAATTTTTTTTCTCTTCCCCTTATCTTCGACTCCACTCTCCTCCATACCCAACCCACATCTCCCTCACTTCCCTAACCCCTTCCTCTTATAGCCCTCCCTCACGAACATGTCCTCTATGTATAACCCAGCCTTTTCCTCCTACACCACGGTGGCGCAGTACCATTTTCCCCAACCACAACCACTGATGTCGCCGCACCTCTGATCAGCTCCTCGTCATCTTCGGCCACACATTCTCTGAAACCCAAACCTTCTAGGGCCTCATCGCCTCTCTGTTTTCGTCGTCTTCCTTACATCTGTCAGATCCGTCCTCATCTCCGCTCTTGTCGTCGGTGTCGGAGTTGTCTTTGTGCATGGAGCCTTTAAGGTTCCCTAAGACCTCTTCCTTGACGAGCAAGAGCCTTCCGCCTCCACTAGCTTCCTTTCCATCCTCAACAGTGTCGCACCCCATGTCGTTTTCAGCACATCCTCAGCTGTTGTCGCCGCTCGCGGTTGAACCTATCTACCTCCCCCACATCGTAATTAGATCGTGCACTAGGCGAAGATGGTATAATAAATTTGAAGTTTTTGTCATATAAATATATGTAGGGTGGATTTTCTTGGTAAATTTGTATGGATTTGGTGTACCTTCTTCGTTTTGATTTAGATAGAAAAATTCATGGTTCTTGGTATATCTATAAATCAAACTTCTGTCCCTTCATTTCTTCATTAAGTCATGTAGCTTATTGGGGTCGAGCCCGGGGTACATCATTGAAGAAATCTGGGGCTGGGGTAGGTGGCGGTGCGGCGGCAACTATAGTTGCGGTGGGGAAAATGGTATTGGCGCCACTGTGGTTTAGGAGGAAGGGGCTGGTGAAGTGAGGTAGGTCAGGAATGGAGGAGAGTGGAGTCGAAGAGGGAGGGAAGTGAATTTTTTTTTTAATTTTATAATATCCACGTGGACCCATATTGACACGTGGCATCCAATCATTGTCCACGTGAGCGCCACGTCACAAGTTAACGGCTCACTTAACAACAACCTTAACAGAGGTATGAAATTGTCCCAAAATTATGACTTTAGGTACCACTCTGGGATGAAGAAAACTTGATGTATCAAATGTTGAAAACCAAGAAACTTTAAGATAGTAAGCTGAGATTAACCCTATTTTTTATTTTTTATTTTTTGTTGAAATTCTTAAGATTGAAAAATGATTTTGAATTTCATACCAAATAGTTTTTAGATTTTAAAATTACTAATTGAAAACATATATTTTTATAAAGAATAATAGTTTTCAAGTTAGAGTTTTTGAGTATACCAAACGGGCCATAATATTCTCGAGTTAGGGAATGAATCAGATCTCAATTCTAGTTAGCAACTCTGAATTAAAATCAAGATTTGAGGAAACTAAGATTTAGACATGATGAATATCTATTAATATTTTATCCAAACAAAACTATACATCGTCCGGAAAAAAGTTCATTTAGTTTTACGTAGCCTATGAAACACATAAGTATAAATACACAATACATGTTGTTTGTACCATACTTGACTAATCCCGAAACTACCAAGCCGGGTCAACTTCATACATTCAAGAACCCAGTGAGGGGTCCATTCTGAGGCACCCTTGCCGAAGCACAAGAGTTTCCCTCTACCTAGGAGGTCAATCACAACACAACACGTGTCACCATCAGAATAAAGCTCCTAGAGTCCCACATCGACCGCGCATGAAAGTCGGAGATTGTCCTCAACTATAAAAGAAGATCAATTCTCCCTTAATTAATAACTAATGTCATTATTGTACTTAAACTAGTCATTAGAACCCACTAATGATGATTATACTTGAACCTATGTATTTGTGTAAACCCTTCACTATTAATGAGAACTCCTCTACTTCGTGGACATAACCAAACTTACGGTGAACCACGTACATCTTGTGTTTGCTTCCCTATCTCTATCTCTTTACATATTATTATCACTAGGTGACCGGAGGAACCGAGCGAAGGTCACAAACTTGACACTTTACATTATTCCAAAGTCTCGCTGATTTTATGCATCAACACAAGTAATTAAGTCTTACATTCTAAAAAAAATCAGCCATCATACTCTATGTTGAGTAAAAATTGCAAAATATTTCTTGAATGAGCCTTCACCCAATATAATTCTAGTCTTGTTTGTTATAGTCTTATAGACTCAAGTTTTTAATAATTTTAGGCACGACTTATTCAAGATACTGTGTTCCTCAATTACAATTACTTGTTAAAAGGGAACATGCTTTGATTCTCCTTTTTCCTAGTTAGAAATACCCTTTGATTCCAAGTATGAATAAAATGTAAGTAGGGGTTTGGGTGCTTATTTAATTTTGTGGTTGAACTTAGGTCGAATCTTAGATTGTTTACGTATCTCTTCTAAGTTTGAGGGATCAAACCACTCGTACTTCTTGAATGTTTAATTTGGGATTTTCAGTGAATGAGTGGCCCACTACAAAGAAGAAATTTGTGGAGAATTTATTTAGATGGGTATTTGGATGAATTTGGTTAAATAAACCAAGAATTCAATTTGTTATTGTGAGTGCATCTAGATTTAGTCTTTAGGTTGCCTACATGCCCTTTGCTGGGCCGAACCTTCGTTAACTTGAAATTTGTTTGGGATTCATCTGAAAGGGTTTTTTTTTTTTTTTTTTAAATTTTGTTTTATTTAAATTTAGGCCCTATCAAAGGTATGATATCAATTTTATTAGCCACCCATATCATAGGTGTGATATCAATTTGCTATCTTCTGAACAAGATGTGTGTGATACATCATCAACTATATAAAAATTAAATGTAAGGAATGCTTTACTTGATGTCGAGACCCACACCGCAAAAGAGATCTAAGTTGGAAATGTTGGAGTAGAGCAAATGATGTGGCAACACGTCCATGGTTATTCGTGACAATCAAATATCGAGTCATTTATGACAAGGGCAAGTGAGAACATCCATTAATTCAGTACGTGACCTAATAGCGGATTAAGAAGGTTCATTTTTTATTATGGTGAGTCTGAGGAATACCTTCAGTTGTAGGGATGGGATAGGACAAAAGTTTCAATCCTAAGATACGTACCCTGTGAATCTTAAGTCCTAAATTATGTTCCTAGCCATATGATGACCAAACGGCAAACCGAACATCCGTAAAGGCCGGTTTATACCGTATTCAATAGTATGCGTTAGACTAAGCATGTAGCTAGTGATCACATAGAATCAGTGTCTGAAATATCCTGGAGACGCTCGATGTTTCCACGGAAGTATCCAAAAATTCAAGGAATGATATGGAAAGAGGGTGTGAAGTCTAAACTTCACCCATATCCGCGATATTTCTGAAAATCAGTCAATTTCCTCGATATTTTCGATATTTTAAGGAAATATCAAGGGTCTGCAGACAATTTGCAAAAAGTTGCAGGAAATATCCATGGACCTATGCATTCTTTATTTTTTTAGTTTCTTTCTTTATGGTATTAGTTTACTTCAATAAAACTTGTGTTGCTTTCGTGACGAAAATTTCAATTAAGTTATGTATAATTTATTCTTTCTAGTGAAATGCTTTATTTTATTACATGTCATTAAAAGGAAGTTTTTCTTCTCACATATCACATACTTACTGTTTACACAATATCTAATAATTAATTCTTGATTCATACGTATGTCGTGGCTTCATATGACATTTCCTAAAAAATAATTTTAAATTAATTTTCATGTTTTTGAGCAAATTTTCATCATTTCTATTGAAGGCAATCGATATCGATATCAATATTTGACATATCCATTGATATTTCCACAAATTTGCCTATCGATATTTCCACCGATATCGATATTTTAAACACTACCTCGAATAGATATAAAGGTGCTTATCTATGGGATTGAGTTCACTGAACGTTGACCAACCATAGAAGTGTTAGAATAGAAGATTACCTACTTGTCAATTGTACTACACTTCAAAGTTATGAATGTAACTAGTTCTTTGGCATAAGGTATAATTGGCTGTCTCATATTAATGAATATGATCTTTGGCCTCACTACAAAGCCCTCAAACGATAGTAGAGCCTTATAGTGTGAGGTTCAATATCATGTACATTAATATGGAGATACGTGAATGCACAATAAGGAATATGTCACCTTCTAAGTAATCATGAAGGTAGATATTCATGTAGCCCCTTGACAATTTCAAAAGTCTTTGACCAAAGCAATGTACAAGAAATACATCAGGGTGATCATATCTATATGTAGAATTTGACAAATGTACCATGCTCTAAAGTATGTGATCAAAATATAGTAGACAGAAGAACTGAATAGCATTGTAACCATAACTAAGGTTCAAATATATGTGCATGAATTTAAACATATTTTAATTAATTTGGATAGTCAAAAGCCATTGCTAGATGTTACTATTCGGTTTGTGAATATTCTTATAAGGCTAAATTAGAATGGTTTCTAATTAAGTAAAAATTAGATTAAGCATGCATGCAAGGATTTACTTCAACATGCAATGCCAGTCTTGTAGAAAGACCCAAAGAGCGAAGAAGATCTCATTAGATCAGATTAAGAAAAACGCTATTATATGAGGAGGGTAAACAACCGCTCAAACATTATGGAAGACCAAAGAAGGTTCAGACGCCTCATATCCCCCACCATGGCCCAAAGCACGAACAATAAAAAAAATCTACCAAGATTGTTAGCATCTCCTCCTCCTTCCATGGTAGAGCTTCCATACCAAGCCCAAGATCTACCGAAATGAACTAAGCCGACATAGAACTCCACACCATAAATCAATACCGGAATTAATTAGAAGAGGCTAGATGATGGAATCATCATAGATCCGACAAAAAGCGCCAAAGAGAGACCCTAAAACAACTATGGAACGAAAAGCAAAACCTAGCAAATGCAAGGAAAATGTAGAACTAGCCAAAAAGACTAGGGGAAAACCTCTCCACAGAATTTCAACTAAAATTCAGTCTCCAAATAAATTGACTGTATCCTAATTATCTGTTATGGCTTAAATATGTTTTGATGTTGCAGTTCTAATGGCACAAAAGTGGGTGTTTCTGTTGTCGTGACTTTTTAGCAACGTACAAAGAACTGGAGAGGCCAACAACTAATTAGGTCACATGAAGAACTAGAGAAGCATTGTATTTATATTTGCGCTGTGCATTGCTCACAGTAAGAGTAGTGTGCAATACCAGTACCAATCTAGCTAGCGTGGCTCTACCATCATATGCATGGATCTGTCTAAACTAGTCTCTCTAACAACAAGAGAAGAACTTGTACGGAGAGTGCTGGGCATTGCACACAGTTACAGTGGCTTTTCTGTGTCAATTATGCAATGATATGTGGAGAAAATTAACAAATTATTGTATTATTAGTATAAGAAGCCATCATGAGTCCATGATGGTGTTGCCGGATCATAAGTCTTTTTCCTCTAACAAATCCACGAAAGCCTAGCTCAGCATGATGCACATTCGCCCGCAAAGTTGCACACACCTGCTAATTCACAGTTACACTGTAATATTCAGCTCTAGTAGTACTAGCTATAGTAGTCCAGTACACCACTGCGCCTAGACCAGATCCCAATGAGAATGCTGGCTACTGATGCCTATACCGGCCCTACCCCCTTCTCACATGCTTCGGATGTAGTGTACGTGTACGTGAGAGACGGCCTGAATCCAGCTTCCTCTATATATCACATGAAGAATAATACATCAATGAACACCCTAAAAATTAATTATAATATGACGAATATAGGAGGCTTGGAGTTGCACTAGAATGCAGGCCTCATCCATGCAACTCCGACCCATCAAATAATGTTTGATTTACATCTTCTCCTTACAATTTATATTCACACACACGCCCACGCACATGTATTATCACAGCACCAAGAATAATTGAACCTTCTTATGTACAGTCACGGCTGCTGGATTTTTATAGCAACTCAAGTATCATGGCAGTGGCGGAGGCCATACGTGCTGGGTTAGTGGCCTGTGTGGAGTGGGGTTTCGATATGGTGGAGGAAAAGACATACGCAAGGGCGGTGATAGATATGTTAACGTCAGCGGGACTACGGAGATGTGGGTGGAAAGCATTGTCCATGACATTCGTTTTCTAGCTAGCTTCCCTTTTGAGGTCCGTTGCACTTAGGTTCTATCCTCAGAAGTGTACAAAGTCGCCCCTAAGGTGGTTGCTTATGTTTTTAAGGAGAGTGGTGTGTTTCACTGGGATAATTGGAAGCCAATTTGGCTCTTTAATATCCTAGTTGTTGATGTTAATGTTTTGATTCGTATTTTATCATTAATAAATCAGTTTATCGTTTGGAAAAAAAATATCTCGGTAATATAAAAGTATTATAGTGTAATATAAACATTATCAACCCTGATATTAATCAATGTAATTTAAGATTGTCATCGCGCCTCCATTTTCTGCTCGGCACTCAATAGCCAGAATACAAAGTATAGGTGTATCTCACATGTTTATATATATATAGTACGTATCATAATGCTTATAAACATACATATATATACCTATAATTTTCTTGTTTTTTTTTTAATTATCGTCATTGGAAATAAACATTTACACTTTGAATTGTACACAATGTAACTTTTGATAAAACAAAGAAGTGATGTTGAGGAACTTAGAAAATAACACATGGATCGGGATCCCTAATCATCACTTGATCTCCAATTAACTTGTTCTTCATTTGTAGGAACTCTGAACTACTTGAAATCATAAAGAGAATAAAAGACGACGTTCACAAAAGGAAAAAGAAGATTCACCCATACGATTTACTTTGAAACCCTAATTAGTAATTAATTAAGCACCTTCACCAATGCATGCAGTAGTATGGTACTCATATATTAATTAATCCAAACACAGTTCTAAGGCTAGCGATATCACATATTATAGAGTAATGCTAGGGAGACCGACTATTTAGATCAAATTTATAAACTATATAACGTGGTTAGTGATGATTAATTGGATTATTACTCAATTGTTGATTAACGTGCTTATTTTTTTATTGGTGAAACAATACTGGTTTGTAAATTTAGTCTAAAAGGTTGGTCTACTTAGCATTACTCTTATATATATAGTGACATAAACAAAGGGCAGTTGTGCGTTTAATACTTTAACCAAAAACCCTGAAGAGAAACAATGAAACATATTATATATATAAGTCATAACATTAAAAGAAAAAATCAAGTATATATAAGCTTAATGAGCTAGAACATTAAGCAATTAGATTACTAGACCTAGAACTTATTAAGGGGCAAGCTAGCTAGCTAGCTAGATAAATCATTCATTAGAGTAGCTAGCTAATAGCATAACTAATTAAGAAGTTTATCGATGGAACTATTATGGATCTATATGTAAGAATATCCATGGTAATCAGTACTATAAATATGTACTGATGTAATTGGATTACTTGAACAGATTGTTGTAGTCCGGCCGGGTTGGCTCTGATATTGGATTCCAGTCCCATAGGCGGTCAGAGAAAGCAGTCGGAAGTGTGTTGGAGGGGAGCTGCTGCTGCTGTGGCTGTATAGTTGATAGTGCTGCCGCTGCTGAAGGGAAATTTGTTGAGAACAGGTTGCTGGGTTGGGGATGATGATGATGATGATCATAGTATTGCACTAGATGATGATGTACATATTGTTGATGTTGGTGATGATTGGAAGCAGCCTGCTGCTGTACGTTTACAGGTTGGTAATTCAAAAGTCTATGAAGATCATCAATCGCATTCATATTGGAAGACAAAACAGAAGAACCACTCGTGAAGAGTGCTGCACATGAATTGCCAGTACTCGAGATCACCGAAGAGCAATTAGCAGCAGATTGCTTTGAGTTTGCTGAGTGGTGCGAGAAAGCAGCCATCCCTTCTTCCTGATCCACAGGATGAGTTGGAGCACCCGGTTGTCCAAGTGCGGCAGCGGTACTACTCTCAATGTTGTGGTGCTGGTGGTGGCCCTGAGGGTACGCTTTATGCTTGGAAAGCCGCAAAACTGTTGTCACATCAGAATTTCTGCTGCTACCTTCAGTTTCGATGTTCATCTTTTGATCCATCTGATGTTCATGATCATGATGAATCTGCTGCGATTGGCCTTCATTAAAAGCTTGGAGTTTTTCAATCACACTATCAACTGTGTTGATATTATTGGTGTGCTGCTTTTTATTGTCTGACCTGGTCGTCGATTGAGCCACTAGTACTGATGATCTAGATGTGGATGCCCTGGATGCTGGGAGACAACGAGGGAGTGATGGGTGGTCTTCAACTCCGGCTCTCTTGTATACTCGGCATAGTGATATTTCTCCCTGAAATTTAAATTAATGCAAATTAGACGTCGATCCACCCAAAGCAGAATCGAAGGATCAATCCATATATTGAATAATTAGGAAGCGATATTGGTTTATTTGGAGAAAATACATGATATATATCAAACTAGATCGTGCATGCTAAAATAATTAATTTATATAACAAATAAGGGAAGTGATGATCAATTTTGAGCTGTGTTCTTAGAAATTTTCTTATCTTGTTTCTTTGCTTATAAGCTGTTCCTCTTATGCCCAATTATCTGTGGTGTATATAAAAAAGAATTGGAATAAACTCAAGATCTATAATTTGGAGACTGAAAACTAGCTAATTATATTAATTAAGCTAGGCATATATATATATATATATATATTGAGTAAACTGATCAAAGTTTAGGCTTAGTGAAGACAATATCTCTATGTAGGTAGGTATCTCTCATATATGTTGAAGATTGTGAGTTGAGGTATAACAAGGAGCAATCCTACTCGCTCACCATCAGTACTCGAGAAGTCCCAAAGGGTCTGTAGGTAAATCGAGAAAGAAGTCCCAAAGAGTAATCATTTCCAGATGAGTTTGGAAATTTAGTTTTAATCTATATGTATATATGTACCTTTTGATATCGTTCAGTTTCATGATGCGGCAAGCGATATTCGTTCATGATCCAACTAGTTCGAATGCCTTTGGGAGCTTTCCCGGAGTAAAAGACTAGGGTTTTCTTGAGGCCGATTGAGCGGAAGTTTTCGCTTCGAATCATGCGGTCGGCTCCAGTTGCCTTCCAATACCCAGAAGTAGTTACCCGGTTTGGCCTATCGCCGTTGCGGTACTTGCGGTCTCTTGGCACATAAAAGAACCATTCCTTCTCCCCAATTGCTGCCATAGCTGTACACAATCATTCATACAATTTAAATTACTGCAATAGCTGCACACAATCATTCATACAAGTTAAGATAAAATAAAATTATCTTAAAGAAGGTCAAGGTGTTGAATTTCACATATATGTACTGCTTTGTATATGGCGAATCCAAATGACTATTTGGATCGATTTGTGTGTGGTTTATACCTGGAAGTTCCCAAGGGTCATAGCGATAAAGATCGAGAAAAGTAATGAGTTCAACATTGAAGCGCTTGCCCTCAACCTTACGGCGAAGGTAGAACTCTACAAGTTCCTCCTCAGTAGGGTGGAAGCGAAAGCCCGGCATCACCATGTCGTGCTCATGCTCATCAACATACTCATCATGCTCATGCTCATGATCATGGTCGGCCTTGTTGGATTCGTCGTGGCTCATTGTTGATGATGATGAGGTTGTTGTTGTTTCTGCAACTGCCATAAACTGATTAGAAACTAACTAACTAATTAAAGCTAGCCAGTTCGTAACTAATTAAAGCAAGCTAGTTCGTCAAGCACTCAGTACTAGTAATTCCTCCTATACCTAGATTGGGCATCCCGCTGCCCTCTTTATACCAAAAACTTTTGTACGAGTTATTAACTGGTATATGCAACTGCGCGCAAGTGGTAGGCGAGATAAGAGAGGTTAATATGTCATTCCATACCCTTAATTAAAAGTTTCTCTCTCTTTCTTTCTCTGTCTCTCTCTCTCTCCAGTTTAACAGGGTGAGGAAAGTAACAAGGAGGGAAATAAACTAGAGAGAGAAGCAGAAGAAGAAGAAGAAGGAAAAAGAGCGGAGTTAATAGAAATATCTACAAAGCTTTGAGGCCCTACATGGAAGATGTATGCGCTAAGGTGTTTAAGATGAGAAAGTGACATTTCAAAAACAAGACAGGGTGGCCACAGTCCCCTTAGCGGTGCCCCTGGACTTTTCCTTCATCGTCATTAGAAAATTGATTTTATATTTATAATTCCTTTCTTTTCTTATTATAATCTTCAACAAGCAGAGAGATTTGAGAGATTTTTTAATACTTACAATACAATACACCATATATTATTATATAAATAAAGAATTTTTTTTTTAAAAGTATTTCTTTATATATGATGTACTGTCCCGTGTTTGTTATACTCTGAACAATCTCTCTAAAGCTAGGCCTATTTTTCACTCTGCACTTGAACATGCTCAAAGCGTAATGATGCGATGCTAGGGCGGTTTTACGTGCAGGATCCTCTCCGGATTTTTTTTGGTGAGGATTATGGGGATCCGTGAATCGTATTCATTTATCGTACGATTAGTTTTTATCAAATACTATTTGTATTTAATTTTAAATAAAAATATTTAAAATGATTTTTTATGCACGATGTACGATGTACGATGAACGAACACGATTCACGAATCCTCGAAATCCTCACAAAGAGGATCCGGATTCACGGTTTTATTCTCTATACATAGTGTCACGGTTGATGTGTATAAGAAAGTTACTGACTGACATAACTAACATGGTTATTTATATATATTTAAGATTACTGATTATTGAAAGGTCTGCAACAAAAATTCAATGCAGCACAAGATTTTAATGTGAATTTTTTTTATCCTACTCAGGAATAATAATCTAATTTACTTAATAAGGTCCAGAATGCAATATCTTCATGAATCATGCCAATGTTTTCCTGTCAAGGCCACGTAAAAAGTTGTAACCAGGATGTGATAATCTTTTTATGCCCATCATGACCCGCCACTAACATTATATATAAATACATTATTTTATTGTATTTTTGATGCGTTGTCACACAAAAAATCAAATGAGGATTCTCTTTGGATCCTCTTGTGAGGATCCTAATAATTTTTTTTGTGAGGATCTTGAGGATCCTCCAATCACATCTGTTTATCGTATATCGTATATCGTGAGGTTAGAAATTATTATAAATCTTTTTATTTAAAATTAAATATAAATAATACCTAATGAAAATTGGCCGCAATGTACGATGAACGGAATCCTCACAAAGAGGATCCTCATTCCAAAAAATTAATTCTCACATCGAGAATTGGTCAAGTCATTATAATGGAACTAATATCAAATTTTTTGAGAGTCTAGTCAATATTTAGTCATAGAGTTAACGCCAATCTTTTTGAAGATGCGGTCATCTAGTAGCCTTAATTTGGAGCTAGCACAACTTTTTCAAAAGTCCAACTTAAGGAGATAAATTCAAACCCAGTAATTCAAGCTAGAATGTATCAAAGAAATAATCTGTTCTGATACCATATAAATTTAGGCCCATCATTGTCTATCAATAACATCGTCGATGTTGTCTCAACTTAACCACATATTGCTAGGTGTTGGATTTTATCACAAAAGATATTAAGTATAAAATTTTCATTTATAAATTGCATATTATGTTTGTAACATCCCACATCGCCCAGGGGAGTGATCCTTAAATGTATATTCTCATCTCTACCTAGCACGAGGCCTTTTGGGAGCTCACTGGCTTCGGGTTCCATCTGAACTTCGAAGTTAAGCGAGAAGGGGGCTAAAGCAATCCCATGATGGGTGACCCACTGGGAAGTTGCTCGTGAGTTCCCAAAAACAAAACCGTGAGGGAATGGTAAGCCCAAAGTGGACAATATCGTGCTATGATGGTGGAGCGGGCCCAGGAAGTGATCCGCCCCGGGCCGGGATGTGACACTTTGGTATCAGAGCCTAACCTGGTCGCGTGTGTGCCGACGAGGATGTCGAGCCCCTAAGGGGGGTGGATTGTAACATCCCACATCGCCCAAGGGAGTGATCCTTAAATGTATATTCCCATCCCTACCTAGCAGAGGCCTTTTGGGAGTTCACTGGCTTCGGGTTCCATCGGAACTTCGAAGTTAAGCGAGAAGGGGGCTAGAGCAATCCCATGATAGGTTTTAACCGTGAGGGAATGGTAAGCCCAAAGCGGACAATATCGTGCTACGGTGGTGGAGCGGGCCCTGGAAGTGATCCGCCCCGAGCCGGGATGTGACAATGTTGTTATATTTTCGACTCTATTCTTTAACAGAAATTAAGTAACAAATATTATAGTTTTGTAAAAAACTTGGTGTTCCTTTTTTAGACCATCTCCAACTCTTGGGTTAAAACCTAATATTTTTAACCTAGAAATTTAGGTTTTAACCCAAAAATAGTTTTTTCTATAGAATTATAGGTTTTAACCCAGAAATAGTTTTTCTGCTCTAACTGTTATGGGTTAAATTTTTAGCTTGAAATTATTAAAGAATGAATTTAAGATAATTTTTTTCTTAAAGTAACTTTTTTGTTAAAAAAAATTATGTAGAATATCCTAATTTAATTTTATGAACATTTGAACTTAAAAATATTTAGATTTGGATAATTATTGAAAAATCACTAAACCGACACCATGAAACTCGTGGAACACTATTAAAAAATATGAAACACATGAAAGAATTTTTTTTTAATTACTTTAGTCGTTGAGTTTAAATTTGGACCATTAGATTCTCTCTTCATATACTGTTGGATTCAATGAATTTATAAATATAAAACAAAAAAAAATACACATATATGATGGCTCAGCCCACTAACCAATAGGGGAATCATAGTCTAAATTTACCCAAGAAATGGGTTTTGGGTCAAAACTCATATTTGCCCCAAGGGTTGAAGTAAGTTGGGGTGAGTTTAGAACCTAAAATTTGAGTTTTACTCCAAAGGTTGGAGTAGGTTCTACAAATGTTAATTGCTTGTATGAAAATTTCATGACGCTATTCGGCTAGCCATAATTTCGATTAATCAATAATTGTTAAAAAAAATCAAAAAATTTGTTAGGCGGTGCCTAGACGGGCACTTGACGAGCTAATCGGGCATGTCTTTGTCTCATCTATTTTATTATATAAAAAGTGAGTTAATGAATCAATTTTTCTTTGGGTTTCTTTTTCTCTTCTTCCCAGCCTCTCTCTCTCTCCTCACTCTTTTTTCTCTCATTCACAACCTATCTCTCTTAGTAATCAGCTTTTTTTTAATTTTCTAATTAATATACAAATTCTTTATATATCCTACTTTTTTTTTTTGTTTCCCAATACAACTATAATTTTTTGTTTGAAATATAAGTAGACATTTATTTATGGATGATTTTGTATAAAATCCGTGGATGCAAATTTTCAACTTCTTCCTCTCGGACGAAAATGCACTTGCAAAAAAATTAACACCTTAGGTCAAGGCTAAGAGTCTCACGCGCCCATGATTAATGGGGGGGTGCTTTGGGCGAAGAACCTCCAATGCCAAAGTTAGAATTTGAAGGAAAAGTGTTTGTTTAGATAAATTTAGAGAATTTTGCAAGAGAGTTGGAATTAGGTTTTTGGGAGAAATGTGAGCTATTTATAGGGGTGTGGCCGCTATTTGGAGAAAAGGGGTACAACCACTTATGGTGGTTTTTGGGTGTAATTGCAAGATATTATGTCAAAATAATATCTTGCAATCAATTAAAAAATTAATTAATTAAGAAATTAATCAATTAATTTAGGTAATTAATCCTATTTTGAATGAATAATTTGTGGGGAGGATTTGATGAGGATGAATGAAATAGGTTTTGAATAAATACCTATTTTGATCACATTTGACCTTGATTGAGTTGTGATTGTTTGTTGCTTGTGCGTAGGAGTTCCGGTGTTCCTCAAGGGTAATTTTGTCTTTTTAACCCAATAATTCAAGCGTCGCCTTCATATTTTTCTCGATTATTTTTGGTTCCACAAAATCAATTAAAAGTCACAATATTACAATATCTCAACAATATTTATATTAATTATAAATAGGTCAATCATGTATTGTGATACCTAAATGCCTTTAAAATAAACAAAAATTACAAAATCTACCACTACAAATGGCACCCACCTCAACTGACACTCGTTTCTCATAGTTTTTATATTTTGGAATAAGTCAATACAGATCAGACACTGCAGTGATTCTGTTTTCTACATTTAGATTCAAACACTGTGTTGCATTGTCCATTTTCTGATTTCATTTTCCATCACTCACACGCCTCCATGTCCTTTTTTACATTTGGATTCAGACACTACAATGCAATGTCTGTTTCTTGGTTCAGTCTTTTACTGTTGGATTCAAACGTTGCGTTGCAGTGTTCATTTCCTAGTGTGTTTTTTTTTTCTTTCTTTCCATCACTTACACACCTCCTACACTTCATATCTCGCGCAACTCTTGATTTTTACATTTGGATTCAGACATTGTAATGCAGTGTCAATTCCTAGCTCTATTTTTTACATTTTGATTTAGACACTGTAATGCAGTGTCATTTCCTTTTTTCTTTTTTTTTTTGGTCTGAAAAATGGAATTTATTAGATTCTAATTGAAATGTTTACATCTTCGCTATGATACTGAAAATAAAATGTGGGCCAATACAATACCATAAATGGACACTTCCATCCTTAGAGACATAAGAGGCAACAGCACGAGCAGTGTGGTTGCACTCCCGATGGGCATACGTCAACGTTGCATTTTGGAATGTTTGAGCGAGTTTCCAGATGTCATGAATGATATCCTCCAAAGATGCTTCTGTTCCAGTTTCCTTATTGATCATCTGCATGATTGTCTTTGCATCAGTTTCAATCTCAATAGAATGGATGTCTTTCTTTGCACACTCCTGCAGCGCTGCCCTCAACGCGGTAGCTTCAACAATTTCAACGGAACGGTGCAGGTTTTCCCATCCTCCTGCAGAGTGCAGCAGGCCGGCAAAGTTCCTTATAACCCATCCCACACCACCTTTGTGTGATTGTGGATTCCAAGCTGCATCACAATTCACCTTAAGTGTCCCAAACTGTGGTATTTTCCATGTCACCTTTCTTCCTGCAAATTCCAGTTTATTGGTTCCTTCAATTGCATTTATGGTTGTTCTGCTTCCCCGTTGTGCTTCCTTACACTTAGACATTTGGATTCAGTTTTTCACATTTGGGTTGAGTAGGCTCTCCCATGTAAACAAAGGGGGGGGGGGGAGAGAGAGAGAGAGAGAGAGAGGTAGAATATTCATGTTCTAACTAATTATAATAGTTTAAAGCCTAGAGTGGTAGAATATTCATGTTCTAACTAATTATAATAGTTTAAAGCCTACATTACATTCATAGAGAGACACAAAAAGATATAAGAGTCAAGTACTAAACATTTGCAAGTGACTCTTTACCACAATGGTAAAAAGGTGTTGAGTCCTGCATGACGGCGTGGGTTCAACCCTATTAGTAGCTAATATAACATTTAATTTTGTGAAGGGAATTTCTCCTTAAAACACTTTCGTAGGCAATTTATGGAATTTTGTGATTGTGATTATAACAGCTCATATTTTAAATCATTATTTAAATATTATTTTTGTAAAAAAATTGATAAATATGAGATCTTTTAGTTATCGAATTGTATAAAGTAGATGGTCAAAATTAGTAAAAACTTTCAGAACCATTTACTTATATGCTACAGTTTATTAAATAAATGTATAACCTTAGTTAAATTAATTTTTTGTAAAGATAATATTTACATAATCTTTTATTATGTGAACAGACAATTTTGTTCCTAGGTATAGAGTTTTGTAAATCGATCATGAAGTGTTTTGAAGGAGAATTCACTTACAATTTTTTTTTAGTCCAGCATTTTCAAAAAAATATGCTTTTGACTCACGTGCACAACTTAAACCATGAGTGTCACTCGTTAAAAAGTAGGATTTCCACTC
The DNA here is from genome assembly GCF_963583255.1 of Pyrus communis. NCBI lineage: Eukaryota > Viridiplantae > Streptophyta > Magnoliopsida > Rosales > Rosaceae > Pyrus > Pyrus communis. Next base: position 24,037,367 of record NC_084817.1, read on the forward strand.
CTTTTTTTTTTTTTTTTGTGCACTTTTGCTTTTAACTTTATATATTGACTCACCTTTCATTCATTGATTTTCAAAGTTAAGAAAAATAAGGCTACGAGTGCACGGAAAGAAATAGAAACAGATTACAAAAGTCACATCACAATGCGAAAACACACATAATGTCCCACATCTATAAATTGAATAACTCCTCAAGCTTAGTTATTATCATTATCTTTTCTGTTTATGTGTAACGTTATTTTTCTTTTACCATTTTCTTTATGGAACATTGTCGTATCTTTTTATCTTCATCAACAAGGGTGGGGCATTAGAGCTTGGTATGGGAATATAAATTGCCAAATCAAGAACTAATTGATTACAAATGTTGTAACTGAAACTGCTTCCAATTTCAATAAGAGAAATATGATTGTAAGTTAATTATTGACTATGTGAATTATACAATGTAATAAACTTACAAAACATTATTATTCTGTTTAACGGGTAACATAAGAGTTAAATTTGAGATCTCTTACAAAATGAGTAGAAAAACCAACATAATTAAGAACAAGTTAGCAAGTTACTAAGCATTTATGCATATTTACTAAATGGCTATACTCACACGTATACTCATGAACCCGTGAGTATAAAGGGCTATACTCACACATGTACTCATGAAGTAGGAAGATGCATATATACATGTTAAGAATAATCAAGGAATATATCTCGTTTCTTGCATCCAAACTTGTCTGAAAGTAATTGGCTGGGAGGTGGTGATGTGGGGCTGGAGAGGGGTAACGCATGCATAAGCATTATGCATAGGTTGGGGATGGGACATGTACATATAAGGAGGTTCATAATGTGGGATAACTTTCACATATTCTGGGCGTCAAAATATTTGGCGTTGTGGGTAATAACATATCTCAATTTTATTACTGTTTATAGATTGAAAGAAAGTTGAGGTTTTATTAATTAGAAATAGAGAGTAGTTTAACTGTTTATAAGCATATGTAAGGTTCTGTTTTATTTTTTTGATATGGGAGTCATAGTCTCAACATACATCATCACGTATGTTGAATTTTCAAGCTTAATACGTAGACAACACTAATTGGGTGACTTGAAGCACGTGTAGCTGTTAAGCTTACACATGAGACAATTTACTTTGATACTATAAAAAAATTTGAGGTTCTACCATTAAACTAATTGGTTATACACGGTTAGAGACTTGGAGTGGGTCTTATGTGGTCATATATATGTTTTATTATACGTAATTGTGATGATATGCTGAGTGCATATATGTGAGTCAAGCGAAACGCGTGACCATTCTCTTTTTCCTTATGTCTGATAATAACATACGGTATTCAGATATCGAAATTACAGTATATTATCTAATAGTAATAATTTCTCAAATAAAAATCTAATAATAATCGAGTCATAACCACAACAGTATTAACCTCTGTGCTCGAGTTATATATAAAGTTCAAATTCCTCTCCTTTACTATCATTTGTAGGCCGTTTAGTACTACAGTTCAGTGGTATTCCTTTTCATTTGTAAGTGAGAGGTCTTAGATTCGATTCTCGCCAAAAACGAATTTGAACCACATTATTATGGATCATCTATTGTGAGGCTTAGCCCACTCTTTCACTCCTTATCAGCTCATTGTGAGGCTTAACCCACTCCCCCATCTCCTTAGTATAGATAATATCGCTTGTTAAAAAAAAAATTGTTTGTAAAGATATTTATAATAAAGTTATAGAGTCATATTTTCCGATCCCACAATTACTTTGAGAGTTCTCATATCTCATATGATCTTGCAACACTAAATTTCCGTCTCTTTCATTTTCTTGCTATATCTGATATGGGTATGTTAAGAAGACTAAATTTGAAGACAAAATTTACAAACTAAATGATGTGTCATCAATAGGAATGAGCACGTTTACCAACTTTTAAGTAATAAACTAATTATCAACTTCTATGTCTTTTAGTTTTCAAAATTTAGTTTACAAATTCAGTCTTCCTAGCATTACTCCTGATATTATTATCGTATAGTTTCACATCTTTATTTGCAGGTTCCTATTGGGTCATGTTCTTCATTTTGTGCCATTTTCATGAATGAAATAAAAATGCCAGAGTCATCTAATTATTGTCATTAAAATTATTTTTATGAAAGACATGATGTCTTTATATGGGGTTATATTAGCAATGTTGTAAAAAGTATTAGGCAGTAATCGGGCGGCGAGTAGAAGCCTAACACCTAGAGCCCAAACTCTTTTCTAAAAAACGGCCTAAATAACCGTTTAGGCGTTAATTAGATTCCTAAAAGGTGGGCAACTGCCGCAATTTAGTCTAATCAGGCCAAGCGCCTAAGCGGTAGTCAGGCAGCAAATAAATAAAAGTATATAACTCGGGAGAGTACGTAAGTTTGTTGCGAAGGCATAGCGAGGACAAATCCCTCTTCAGACTTAGCAAGGTCTGATATAAGGGGATTAGCTTAATAAGGCTAGATCAAGAATCATCCCACAAGATCAGTAATGAGATAACAATATATCTGATCTTCGTTATGGCGATCATCCACCATTGGAACTCTTATTGGCATCATTCATCACGTCTTTTCTAATCAAACAGCTAATTGACTTGATGGGCGAGATATAACTGATTTTAAACTATTCAATCATAGTATACTACGCGTGCCCAAATGAATCATCTTCAAGCTTAATCATATCAGCATATATTATATATAATTACATGGCCTCTGACCATGAGAGGTAACTGTTACTCTATTAAGATACTCAAGTTCTTAAATTCTCATTCATTCTCTAAGTCTAACTTAAACATCAAAGAACCCTTGAATCACGTGACAACAATGTGACAAGGTCTATAAGTCTACTGCTTTCTTAGTTTTAGAGATATTCAAGTAATTCAACGCTTGTGTAAAATTCATGCCCCGGCCATAATATATACTTCATCGAGTTTTTTATGTTAAACGAGATCTAAAATTGGAAACCACACAACATGTGATGGGAAATTCAACAAATAACTGTAGGAAAAAAAAAATCAATGAATAAGATTTTGACAGACAAATGTAGGGAATGTAGTAGTGGTCACATACTTTAATACCGACCATTTGTTCGCCTAAGTCCAAAAATTTGTTAAATTAATATTGGACTAAGGGCATGTTTACTTAACCGTAATCAAAATAAAAAGGAGAAGTTGAATTTCGATTACGAAGTATTCCCGTATTTACTAAATAATAGGAAATAAAAAAGGTGGTGGAATTCATATGGATTTTGAAATTGAATTCCTCATTTAGGAGTAATTGATCTCCCTAAATATAGGTGGTAACCCTATTCCGGCGGATGTGGATACGGAATGGAAGCCTTTTACGCTCACTCGACTTTTAAAACTCCAAAATGCCACTTAGTGCTATGGTCTAGTGGTACTCCTCTTCACTTCTAAATGAGAGATCTTAGGTTCAATTCTCGCCAAAGGCGAATTTGAACCACATTATTACTAGCCCATTGTAAAACTAAGCTCACCCCACCGCCGCAGCCCAGCGACACCCCTGCCTTTCCCTGACCACCGCAGCCACCCTAGTCACTTCTGCTCCTGCACATGCCCAACACCGCAGCCACCTGTTCATGGTTGACAAACCTGTAATTGTATATTCTCATTGGCTTGGATTACTTTATCTTATTTGTTTGTTTATTTACTAATTTATTTAAATTTTTTGTAAAAAAATTAGGTCTACGTACATGTTATTTTGGAAATTAAAATGCATTAACTAACACAAAAATGAACTTATTTAGAACATGGGCAGTTTAGTAATTAAATTAGTTTTAATTCCAATTCAAGGTGTTTGATAAACAGCTTGTATGGAAGCAACATCATTTTTACTTCAATTTCAAACAATTTAGTAAACAACTTCAATTAGAAGTTAATTTTGATTCATCATCAATTTAACTACTCCTCAATTCAATTGCTTCTCATTTTGATGACGGGTTTGTAACGTGCCGCCCTAAAGCTAACCTTAATTTGTTGACAAGTTATGAATTCACTGCAATGACCACTTGCATGATGATGAGTCCTCGTCCTCATCCTATCCTGTCCTGTCATCATCAACATCACCATCTCTCTTTCTTTCTCCAGTGGATGCATCCAGTCATTTACAATTAAGTTTGGTAAACAAAACTTTTTGGGTTTTTGTTTTTAGCCTTTGTATGTAAAAGCCAAACCGTGTCGTATTAGAGGACTAAATACATCATAAAATGGGTCCGGAGGAATCCAAGAAAAAAGAAGAAAGGGCAAATTATAAGCTAAGGCTACTCTGGATATCTTAGTAGTGATCGATTTTCTCATAGCTAGCTAACTAGCTAGCTACAAAGTAGACACCCAACAATTTTGATATTTGAACGCGTAAAGAAGAAGTGAAGAAATCTTGGAATTAGAGGGGTGGTTATGAGTTATCTCATCTGCAACAATGGAACAAGCGAAATGAATTTTGTCCTTTTCTTTCCAAGTCGCAAATGGGTTGAAAGAAAATAACGATGCCTGCCTTCCAGAAAGATCACTTGACTCTTTCACCGTGGGATCCTAGGAAGCTGCAATGTACATGCATGTACGGTACCTTAGAAAGAAAAAATATATATACCAGCACCCTTTAATTTGAACGATGACAATCACATCTACATACTATAAAATCTCTATACAATCATATTAAGACCAAATCAACTTTCTTATCATTCGGAGGTCATCACTTAATTTTAGTTCTTTACTTAATTATTCTTATGAAAATTTTATGGATGCAAAGCACTACATCAATAATTAATGAAGCACACCAATTTTTGAAATGTAACTTTGAAAAAATAGAGACACCTAATCTTTAAAGGCATACCAAAAGTTACATACCAAAGAATTTGTGAACATACTTGAACCGTTGGAAACATTTTAACTTCAACAAAAAGATATTCATGTTGACAAGGTATTATGTACCTGCAAGCTCAAGGACGTGAGATCAACTCTTAAACAATAAAGCATTATCCCAACAAAATTTAGAAAAAATATTTTGGTTATCTAAAACTTTTATTTGTGACGTTACATACTTTTGGACTTATTGACAATTATTACTGTGGAGGCAAGTTTCCTTAAGATGTGATGTAGAAAAATTATAACTTATTACGATGTGGAGTTTATTACTATATATAACTTGCCTAAGTTGGGACTAGAATTTTTTATGATTATTAGGTGGTTATTCATTTAGAGTATCACTATAGAGATGTTTTACAGTATAATATCTTACTTTGTTAGTTCCTTTACAATGTAAACACCAACTTTGTCATAATAATACCTATGTAATTTTTTTTATTAACTATAACCCTATTATTAATATGTTGCCTTGGACTATGAACTTTGTATGTGACAGTGTAACGTTACACGTTGTATTTAGCGTGAAGTTAGGAAGCCCAAAAGTGAATAAAGATGATCCATGATTCTATGACATCCACTAACAATAATAATTTACGTATGCATTGTAACAAGATGAAGATATCCCTGGCATAACGATCAACAACATTGGCAGTGTAATACATTTTGTCGCCTAACCATTATTATCTAATATGTGAGACAATAAACTTTGACGATTATAAGATAATCTTATGTTTGACAATACATTTTGCCAACTCCTTGTTTAATTTAAAGAAGCAAAGCTTAATATACAAGGTTTGTGGCATTCTTTTATTGTTCATCTGAGGTTTGTGGCATTTGGCTATGTACTTTCTTATTTATTAGAAAATATGCAATCTAAGTTTTTTTTTTTAGTTTTTTTTTTTTAAATAAATGATGGATCAGGCGAGTCGAGCTTCACAAAAAGCTGGGGCATCAGTTTATTATTGCCACACCCCAATTTTGGGACATGACTAAAAACAAACCATTAGTTCAACAATGTAATAACATTTTATTTTATTTTATTTCATTATATGGCTGCACCTAACCTTCGGGTTAGATTGCCTATGTACCATGTGAATATATCAAGCCAATCATAGTTCTCTATTTTGTTAAGCATAAGAAAAAAAAATCAATCTTGTATTTGAAATGACTTCCAAATTTCTCATGACATTAACTAGCAGGAAAACATAGAGTTCTAGAATCACTCAATGGAACTTAACAAGCATGATTCATTAGACTCTAGACTACTCAACGAAACCATCTAACAACTAGGATTCCAAACGAACTCGATGGAATCCCAAGAATATAGAGTTCAGAACCAACTCAACGAAACCATGCACAAAATAGGATCTACACCAACTCAATGGAATCCAAAGAATAGAGGGTTTCAGACCAACTCAACTGACCCATGCACGAAGTAGGATCCCAAACCAATTTAGAAATCCAAAGAATATGATGTTTCGGGTCAACTCAACGAAACCATGCAGGAAGTAGGATTCCAATTTCCAGACCAACTTAATGGAATCCAAAGAATATAGGGTTCCAGACCAACTCAATGAAACCATGCATGAAGTAGGATTATAGACCAACTCAACGGACTCCAAAGAATATAAGGTTTTGGAACAATGTAACTGAACCATGCACGAATTAGGAATCCAAACCAACTTAATTGAATCCAAAGAATATATAGTTCTAGACCAACTCAATGAAACTATGCACAAAGTAGGATTCCATACCAACTTAAATGAATCCAAGGAATATAGAGTTCTAGACCAACTCGACGGAATTATGCACGAAGTAGGATTTTAGACCAACTCAATGGAATCCAAAGAATATAGGGTTCCAAACCAACTCAACTAAACCATATTTGAAGTAAGATTCCAGATCAACTCAGTGGAATCTAAAGAATATAGGATTCTGGATAAACTTAAGGAAACCACTCCTAGAATGCGTATAGGCCCCCAATGTGGATTAACTGAACATGACCATAGACATACGTACAATAGTGTGGTCCTCTAATGCATATTAACCAAGCGAGACCATCCATGTACCACACTGCTACATGCAGTCTTACTATCACTCGTCATACATTAAACATCAACCCACAAGGTTTGCATGATAAACAGTTACCCTATCATACACATGACAAACAAATATATGGTCACGCAGACGTGCAAGTTATATGGAATAATTCTATTATGATCCCTTCTCATCTCATCATACTAGCAATTGTGCAATATCATTACTCTCATTTAGAAGCCTAATAAACATGTAAATCCCGATAAAGTGCCAGTTGTACGCAAACTAAGGTGCACGTCCCTTGGATGGCACACTGACCAAGGTAGTAGGTCTTTAAAAATGCTTGCTAACCTTAGCATTTTTAGAATGATTCAGAACATGTTGACAAAAAGTCAATCCTCAATTAAAGTGATTTCCGCTAAGGTCAACCCTCCTAATTATTCTCATTCGTAAGATTTGCACATCGGACTTTCGAACCACAAGTTCCTAAGAGCAACACATTGTTTACACAACAACATACTAAAATTCATAACAATCCAACGATCGGATCTCCGCCTACCACAGAGGTCAAATAGTAGTCCTTTAGGAAACTAGGCCCAAATAATGGAATCACATCAAATGGATTCAAGGCATCAATATTAGCTTAGAAACACAAGGTTGAGTCACTGGCCACACAGCGCCACCACATGTCACTGCACGTTGTGACTGGTGGCCGAGCCTCGATGCAATTTCCGACCAACTCCAAAATGGCTTGAGTTTCACCAGAAGATTGATTACAATGAGTGGAGTAACTTTCATACATTCGATAGAGCCTTGTTGTGGATGAAAGACAGTGAAAACCGTTGTGAAAGTCACGGATCGTCAGAACTTCGTGGCCTCACCTCACTGTCGTTGTTGCATCGATAAGTGATCGGGACCCAATGATCTCCTACTGGGTTACTAGGCTGTCAACTGATGGTGGTGTTGACATCGGGGTGGCCAGAGACGAGCAGTTTGCCTTTGAGGAGCTCGGACACCCTTCGAGTTTGACTCACTAGAAAAATGTCCAAACGGGGGCAAGGTTAGGTGGAAAAGAAAGCTGGAATGATGCTAAGTCGATCTAGGGTGGTGGGTAGGTTCATCATCATCGAAAATCACCGAAATCAGCGTCGAACAAACTCTAGGAACGAGTCATGTTTACGGGTCAAGTACAGGTATCGAGGTCGCTTTTCCAGAAATAGAAAGGTTGCTCCAGCTTTACAGCTTTGTTGGGGCCTTCTATTTATGGCAGTCCAATGATGAAACTGCACATGCCTTTGCTTGCTTATTTCTCTTTCATTATAACTTCGTTTCGCCAACAGTTTTTGTGTACGCGCATGTGGGATTGAGCTGTATTGGAAAATACTAGGATTGACCTTGAAAGGTTTACAAATTTTTCATGGATAACCAAGAAAAATCGAATTCAACTAACTAATGAAAAAAACCAAAAGTTATTGAAAAATAATAATAATTCCCCAAAAATATGAAATTGGAAAAATTGAATAGTGAAATCTGAGGACTGGATTTCACAACCATAGTAGCCTTATTCTCCAAATCCACACAAGAGAGAAAGAATCAAGACCTCGAGGTTTAGCTATCAACTATAAAATAGACTGCTTCCTTCCCGCTTAGAGCAATTAGAAATGGCTGACTCTCCAATAGAACGGCCCTCCTATCCTCTATCTACGTAATTTTATTGAACTGCCCTCGAAAAAACCAAGTTCACTCAAACCTTGCTACGCTCTTCCATCACAAAAATTGTATCTTTACTAATTTAATAAAAATTGAATGTTTTCCACCAAAACACAAAGAAGTAGAGCCCAGCAGCGTACATAATTAGTAAGAAGATGAAACTATAAATATTGATTATTATTATTATTGTATACTGTACTGGAATAAGCTGAAACCTAGCTAACGAATCAGCAAGAAATCAGTGGTAAGAGGCCTATATATTTTTCTAACTAGAATCCATAGGTATAGAGATTTGGTTTCCAATTTGGTGATATAATTGGCTATCAAATTGCAGGTAGGTGATGAGCTTAATTTAACAAAAATGAAGAAAGTTAGGCTTATAATTTTCACCCACTTCCAATGTCATATGCATCACCAAGCCGATCAACATTGACTTTATCTTAATGCCACGAATTATTATATATACTTAACCTAATACCATAGTCTATATAAATAAATAATACACACACACACACACACACACACACATATATATATATATGCACTCGAGTCCTTTTCAGGGTGGACCGACCATTTGGCCCCCCTACTCAGATACAGATAAATCTTACATTCTGTTATATGTATGAAATCTTGTCCTGTTTAGTCCTCACTGGAAAGTTGTAGCGCTAGCTGCCCACTTGTTTAATTTCTTCCAGATCCAGGCCATTGACCTCGCATTTTCTCACCATTTTTTTTATATATGTTTAACTTTATTTTGATGATTCTCTCTTTTCCTTTTAACGTTTTAGATATTTCACATACACATGCATATAGGATATTGACTTCATCTACATGCATGATGGATGGAAACACCAAGTCAGAAGGTTTATCATCATGATTTAACATTACTTTGGGATTTAACAGTATTTTCAATTTGTCATTTTATGAATTTACACCTTCTTGATTAATATATATATATATATATATATATGCAAATATAAATACAATTCAAAATATGTTTGGTGAATTTTCTTGTACTTGGTATAGAGTTGAATTGCATGTGGCCTTTAATTTAAATTTAGATAGGTAATTGCAAGTCATGAGCTCGTTACGTAAAAGTACAAATATTATTGTAAAACTAAATGAGAGTAAGTAGCTAGATTTCTCTCATCTTCCAGACATATGATATACTTATGATCCTAGCTTAATTAGGGTTAGGTTTAGCCAGGGATGCGCCTGCGCTCTCTTGCAACTAGCTGATGCTTATTTATGGGGCCGCCCTTCTAGCAAGATATATATACGGAGTATGGACCCATTTGGGTTCATTCTTGGGACTTACTATTGACGACTGAGGATACATTATTAATAATTTTCAACACCACAGGCATCTCGTGGCTTGGACCAGTTTGGCGGTTGTCAACCCACTTCTTTGGATGGGCATGTCACCAATGTGACTGAGACTGACCGAGATTCTAAGAGCCATGCATATTTCATATATGTACAAACTATACAAACCACAACTTGATCTTGATGTATATATCTCTATATATGTACATATAACTAATTCTAATAATGTCATAAAAATAAATGAATAATGAAAGTTAAACGCATCAATCACCGACCATATATATATGAGAATGAAAACGCATGCATGGCGCTGCATGGCGCTGCATGTCTTTTCTAGGGTTTTGGCTTTAAACCGTCTGCCCAATCTGCTTTTGTAAAGGACGCTCATGATCCTGTCAGCCACACGATAAAACAAACAAAACCAAAACCACTATAGTACTGTTTTCTTCTTTCTCTTCAAATCAAGATCACAGGAGTTTAAGTGTGAATCTACCCTTTTTTTTCAAACTTGATAACTTTCGTTAATTAAAAAAGTTAGTACACGAGATAGAAAGTTAAAAGGCAAACCAAATACAAATATGACCTAAAAGAAAATACAACAAAAAGCCCAAAGAGGCAACCCCGACAATAAAAGCTCTAAATTTGGGATCAGAATCCTCTCCTGAGCTAAGGGTGAGGATCTTTCTGAGCAAGCCTCTGGGGCCGTTCAAATTTTATCCAATGGTTACAATTATTATAACTTTTAGAGGGACCCCCTGTTTGTAGTCGTTAAATAAAATTTGAACGGCCTAATGAGCTTGCTCAGGAGGATCCTCACCCTTAGCTCAGGAGAGGATCTTGATCCCTAAATTTGGAAGACAACTGCCACCACCATAGCAAATGTGTCGCCGTCACAGATGTGCCCCCACCATCAAGAGGAGGGACCCATGAACAAACTGGATGAACGAAAAATGGGGGTTAACGAGCCACCTGCTCAAACAATGCTCATAGTCCTACCAAATAGTGTGAATAGTACTTTAATAACCACCCAACACCAAAGAGCGCCACCGAGAGGAGACACACAATGAGCCAAGTAGCAGAAGTCGGTGGCGAAGGACTGACCACGGGAAGACACATCTGAGGAAGCAAGGGGCATGAAAGCCCAAATTTGAGACAAGTTCAGGAAGTTGAGACAAAGGCTCAAAGAACACTAGAAATTGAGGGTCAAAAGGAATAGAAATGCAGAAGGCAAGGGAGAAGAGGAAGAGCCGAAGAGGTAGCTGGGATTGTCATTAAAAAGGGGGGGCTGCCACCGACCCCCACCCTAGAGCAGGAGTCGGCGGCGAGAGGGGAGCTTAGGGTTTTTTGGCTATCGCGGAGAGAGTTTTCTGACTTCAGTTAATTGTGGTTAAGTGTGAATCTACCCTAAGTTATATATATCTACCACTGCGTTTAAAGTTTAACAACTACATGATAATGCATGTCAAAAAGCTCCCAACGAGAGGGCTAAGACGCGCGTTTGACAACATGATAATATATGCATTTCATGCACCTTTTAGGGTTTAGGGTTACAGCATGAGTTAATACTAAGCTTCACCGTGAGAGACCTCCACAATTTTAGGTAAAATATACGCACAATGTAGTGATTAAGTGCTACAATTTTGGCTCCCTTCACGATACACTTTAAGATCCAAACTATTTATGTTTCTTAAGTCCTTGCTGAAAGATTATTACTGCATAGATTCACTACAAGACAGCACCACATTTATCACAGTTAATTCACCACGGACATAAAAGACTTGTTGTAGAATATCCAATATTGCCAAGGACATTTAATGTCCGTTGTGAGTAAATGGTTTTAACAACGGGCAAAACTGGCCCGTAATAGAACATGTTAGAATAATAACGCGCAAGTAAAGCTCGTTGCAGTTAATTTATATGACCACGAGAGTAGCCCGTTGTTGAAATAAATTTAATCACAGCGCCTTCTTGAAATCAATCACGGTATATGAATGTTGTAGGTTAATTTATTTAATATTACTCTCAAATTTGTTATCAGAACCAACTCTATCTTAAACCCAATCTATATACCAATTCCAGATCTGATACCACCAACCACCCAGTCTCACCCATTCGCTTCCTTCGGCGGTTTCTCTGAAATCTCCAAACTACTCATTTCTCTCTGCAAAGCCCTGCCCCCCTCTTCTTCGAAATCGCAACCGTCTTCTGCAATTAAAGTGTAATTATGAATAAGTATGTTTTTTTTTACAATTCGATTTTGGCTAAATGTGATAAAGATTAAAGCTTTACTTAGTTTTGGTTCAATACGATAAGGTGCAAGAGAAAGGGATATGTTGATAACTAGGAGGCAAGCATGCCTTCTCCAAGCATAGAACGAGCAGTGTGAAATTGGGTCGAATTGTGCCCTGACAATGTGGCTGTTGTCATGGTATTCTGTTCAAGGTGTCCTAGGCCTTGCAGGGCTTGCTGTCAGTTTTTAACTTTCCATTTAAAAGATGATTTGCATCTCGACCTGACTGAGGTACATTTACATTCACACTTTCTGTTGTTTTTCGGAACTGGTTTGTTATTAAAAGTGGCATTCTTGATGAATTGTGAACTTAAATTGACGTTGGTATGCACTGATTGGTAAAGAATTTGCTTTGAGGATTCTGATTAGTATGAAAATGGTGCTAACCGGGGTACGATAATGGGATTCTAACTTTGAATTACTGATGTGAGACATTGTTTTTCTTTGATAAGTGAATTGTTTGTATAGTTTTGGTTTCTGACAAATTTATATGTGAAGGATCTCCCTCAATTTGTCCCGCTCTCATTTTCAATTTTGATGTCCTCGAAGACTCAACGATGCTATCTTTGAACCTATTTTTGTTTGTTCCTAATTTTTTGGCCTTTTGTAGGCGAACTGCTATTATAGTGACTAATAGAAGTAGAAAGAAGGAAAAAGGGGTTGAAATTTGGCTAATTCTGCCAATATAGATGTTTTGCAAGTGGCTGGGTTTTTCTAGTTTAAGGTCTTAATGCTTCTTTTTCTTTTACTGTTGCTTTTGTTAATTCAGGGTTATTACAATTTGCAAGTTACTCTTGAATTATTAAGCTTTCATTTAAAAAATAAATAAAACAAGGAAGGAAAAACAATGAATTGAGGTATATTTGATATGTATGCTATTTTGCACTACAGTGAATCATATAGATCAATTAAATTTTGGGCGGCGAATCTTCACCATTGATGAAATTGTGATTCTATGTTTAACTTCTACAAGTGCGTCCTTTGTATATTTTTATAATTTCAATTTCTCAATTTGCTATTGTTTATTAGATTTTACTTTTGATATGGTTACTATTGTTTATGGTTTATAAAAAAAATCTTTGTTTATGGCATTGGTTTGGTTAATCTTGTATAGTATATATTTGTAGAATTATACGTAGTGGCTTTATTTAGTAGGTTCATAATCTAATCATGTGTTTATCTTTTCTCAAGGGACTCCTCTTATTATAATTTTGTAAGAGTTCAATTGCAATGGAATGCATGAGTAGAAAGGTTTAGAGGCAGAAACTCTATTGACTTTTCTTGATTGAGATCAAATGTACATTTCCACCTATACGAGTACAACATTTTTTTTCTTGTGATCCATATGCTTATGTCCATGCAAATAGAGAGAGGCAGCAATTGTTGAGGCTCAAGTATTAGTGGCAGTAGTTCACTCTCAAGGTCCTTTGTTTGGTGATGTTGAAAGAAATCTGAAGTCTTCAAGTGTTCTTGTTATTGGAGGCCTATTTGATACTTTGTGGATAGTTTGATATTTCTAGTATATAACTCATCGTTAGCTTTAGTGTGCAGTTTGTAATATTTAATTTTGCGATTTGTTTATGTAATTATTATAGTGTAGTAAATTTGTTTATATATTAAATGATTTATTATTATTATTATTATTATTTTTGGAAATTTTTTTATGACGGTCAATCTACCACGGGCACAATCTATGTTTATCTCATATTTGACAACGGGCATAGTCCGTGGTAGAAACTAAGACTTTTTATCACATCCAAATTACTAAGGGCACAGTGCCCATGGTGGATTGCAATCTATCACGGGTATTGACCGTGGTAGATGAACTTTTTTCTACTAGTGATTCACCAAAATTGAAATAATATATGTAGTTATGGACGTATGTACTTGTAACCAAATAAGTGGAGAAACAATTCCAATATATAGAATGAACTAGTGATACTATAATAAAATGGCTAAGTATTGTTTTTTGCAATTAAGGATTATCTTGACTGAGGACATATAGAAAATGAATTATGGAGTGGTTCATTGTCCAAAAAGAAGATTGTGAAGTTGATGAAAATGAAGTGATATGTACGTTTTAATTGTAACTTACTAACTAGTCTGTATTTGTGCACTACAACATACACATAATTAGTATATGACCACAACTTAATTGTTATGTATATGAAGATCTTTCCTACTTTTTTCGTTTGTTTTGCGTGCTAGATCGTTCCTCTTTTTTTTTCTTTTTTTCTTTTTATTTCGTTTATATCCGATACCTTGTGGTCACGCATATATTTATAGATTCATCTTATTTCTATTAAGAAAATCCGCTTTTCAAACACTTCTTTTTTCAAAGTTACAAATGTATATGTAGCTACATCAAGATAAAAGAAGACAATAAATAGAACGACAATCAAATAATAAACAATAATGTTTCATTTGAAAAGAGAAAACTTTTCCCACCACTCATTCTCTCTTCTTTAATGGCATATCCATTTATTTAGAGAAATTTTTTTTTGTGTTCGTAACACAAATGGTACACCACGTGTTATTATATAAGTGGTGAAAATTTTTATTTTTTAAATTACTAATATTTTAACACAAAAATCTTACCACTTGTATAAAGACACGTGGTGTACCATCCCGTTTTCTGATTGCATTGAAAAATCTTTCATTTACGAGGAATGAGTTCGAGAGGTATGGTATCATTTTATTGACATCTTGCATTCACTAGCACGCAAAAATTGTAAAAGTAAATAAGTCTCATGTTAAAATTAGTTATGCGATATCCAATTTTAATCCTGTATCATTATCAAGAGGGGTTTGTCCCATACCTGAGAAACTATAGGTATCATTCTCATACATTAGAAAATAAGTAAACATGCTCTTAACTTTTCCAGTAAAGATAGAAAGTTCAAAGCATCTTTAATCATACTTTCTATTTTAAGTCAAAATTTAGTTAAAAATACTAAAAATTTTAGGAGCTCTCTAAAAATTTTCTACTCCAACCATACTTTGTAAACTAGGTAGTCATAGTAGTTAACCGACAGAAATTAAGTTCTTATTTAAAATATTATTGAAACATTCATAACTAATGCTAAAAGCTTATTTCTCACTCCTTAAATTTGGGAGCTCCTAAATGTTTTCCTATCCTTTGACCAAAAAAAATGTTTTCCTATCCTAGGAGCATAATAGAGAATATGATATGAGATGAAATTTTTAACTTCTCCTTATATTGTGATTAAGGAGTCATGCTAGGGAGACTAAATTTAATAAACCAAATGATATGAAAGTTGATGATCAAGTTATTACTTAAGTGTTAATTAATGCTTATTTCTTATTAGTGACACATCATTTAGTTTACAAATTTATACATTTTTCGATTAATTGAAAACAACAACCTTGCACAAATAAAAGAGAGATTTCCTTACCACTTACTACTACGGTCTATTGGTATTCCGTTTTACTTGTAACTTGTACGTGAGAGGTTTTAGGTTCGATTCATGCCACAGCCGAATTTGAACTAAATTACTGCTAGCTCATTTTGTGAGGCTTAGTTCACTCCCCCACCCATCTAGTGTAGATAATATAGGTTGTTCAAAAAAAGAAGAATGAGAGATTTCCTTATATACTAAGCTATGCAAAGCCAACCTAAGCACGCGCCTAAGGCTGTTTACAATTTAGGCAACCAATCTCTCATGAACACCTCATGTATAACAGGATAACTGCCATTGTGGCAATCCTATCATTTTACAAACAACCAATGACAAACAGACACTTGTAAATATGTTAACAACCCCCCCCCCCCTTTCTCAATCGTAACTAGAGTAACCTAGCTTAAGATTGGAACATTGTTTAGCAAAAACATGGCTGTGAAGTCCTTTGGTAAGAACATATGCAATCCACTCTAAAGTAGGCAAAAATTGAACCACTAAATTTCACCTTTTTGTACTCTTTCCCTGATAAAATTTTAATCACAATCCAAGTGTTTAATGTATTGAATTTCAATTTTCACGTATCCTTAAGCTTAAACACCTCATTGAGATTTTGGATAACTATCTGCACTTTGGAAGAATTGGAACTTGCCAGTATAATAACATCAACATATATTAATGGCACTACCAGATTATCACCATCATATTTGACAAATAGACTAGAATCTGATTGAGAAGCCTGAAAATCAAGAGAGGGTAAATGACTAGTAAACTAGGAATTCCAAGCATTGGTGCTTGTTTAAGTCCATAAAGTGATTTGACTAACTTACACTCGTGATTTGGATGTTGATAGCATTGACAAAACTTTGTGGTTGCCTCATATAAACTTCCTGTTGTAATTCACCAGGTAAGAAGCATATGTGAAGATTCTATAGAGACGAAGAACATCGACATCGTCCCCCAACTCACATATGACCACATGCACAACAGTACATGTGTAGAATTTCATCAAAATGGTATCAAAAGTGAAATTATTCATTATATATATGTATTTATTTATTTATTATGCGAGGTTTTTTTTATTCTTCAACATATGCATAATTTTGGTAATTAATTTGACACACAATTATAGCCAAAATTGTATTTGGTTTGATAATTTTCATCACAAATTGTTTTTACTTCCTAGGTTACATTTTGACAATATGATTTATAGAGAGTTCTCTATGTAAGAATTTTTTTTTCTTACAAAAAATACAGAGCCTACAAAGAAAATGAGCAAAAAACAGTGCGGGAGAAATTATTTTGTTCTTTATTTTATGTTATAAGACCATTTCCAACTCTTGAGTTAAAATATAAAATTTTTAACCTAAAAACAATTTTTCTGCTCTAACCCTTATGTGTAAATTTTTAGTACAAGATTATTAAAGAATGAATTTAGGATAATTTTTTTTTCTTAAAGTAACTTTAAAAAAAGTAAAAAAATGATGTAGACTATCATAATTTAATTTTATGAACATTTTAATTTAAAAATATTTAGATTCTGATAAATATTGAAAGACACTAAACCGACACTATGAAAAAAATTATTTTAATTTTTTTAACCGGTGGATTTAAATTTGAAATAAGTCTATGTGGGGATGCACATCCCTGTAGTAATAGCCAACATCATTACATCAATGCAGTTAAAGTAAGAGGTGGAAGTATGGTTGTCCTCGCAGTATTTTAGATATTAAAGATTGTACAAGCTTTGCTAGGGGAAGGGATCGGTGAAGGATCGGTGAAGTTTGGTAGTATCATAATGGCACTTAATATATCAAAGTTTGGTAGTTCACTTCTAATCCCAGTCGTCTAAGACCACAGCTTGGAGCCAATTAATCACAATCCAAACGCGGTGACGAGAACCCCACCAGGAAGACCAGACCTGACTGTTGAAATAAATGTGTGCGCAATCCATGCACATATGCCCAACAAAACTGCAGAATTGGAAAACAAAAGGACTTGTCAGTTACAAAATCACTACCATATATATTTGTACGCACAACTTCCTCGTCATATATATATGTGTGTACACACACTGACACACGCATGAAGTAGAGGAAAAAGAGGAAGCATTCTGTAGTACAATAGTAGTTATCTCCTCTCTTTGAGATATGTCATTGTACGTACGCAGAGGCGTAGCTCTACAAAATTATAATAATAATAACTTTATCATATATCTGCCGACTAATAACTAGTGCACCTCTGCAAATGGACTGCATTGATTTTGTGCGGTGACCAGTGGAGTGGGGGTTGCGATTAGATACCCTGTCCCTGTTGTTGCCATTTTGTACACACATACACTGATACACAACCCGATCGAACAGAAAGATGCGAGGACAAAAAACAAAAGACCGGGAAGGTGACTTGACAGGTTATGATCGCGATCAAGAGAACATGGGAGGGTCCACAGGCACCGTTTGATTTATCCATCTATCCATCCAACCATCCATTCATCCATTCATTTATTGGGTATTTATAGACTTAATTAATTAAACAGTCAAGTGCTTGTTTGACCATCTGACCAGAGCCAGACCCTGATCTCGTGTTGACTTTCTGACAAACCATTTAAAGTTGTTGTTTGGGCTAAAAAAAGGTGCAAGCAACCTAACTAAGCAGGCCGAGGATCGATATCAATCTTCTTGCGTTTTCGGAACCATTGTAAGTATTGAGAAATTACCGGAGGGAGCGATCGGTGGCCTCTTTCGGTTGTTTGTTTTGTTAATAATATATGCAGGTAGGATTCCCGTGAGTTTTATTTACAGCTTTATGTTAGGATTTTTTTTATTTATATATTTTATGGATTAGGGTTTCTCTACTAGAATGAAATATGACATCTTCCCTTTTTCTATTTGAGTTTAGGCTTGCTTATCCGTTTTTCTTCTATTTTTTTATTTTTAGAATCAGGTCTTTATAAAAACACTTTTTGCAACTCTGAAGTAAAAAAGTACTGACAAAATGCAATCTTTTTGTAATATATCATGCGATGAACAAATTTTGTACAAGCGTAGATTACTATTGGGTACCCCTTAAACAAAGAAAGAAAAGACAAAGTCTTGTCACATTGAGAAGCTATGAATTTCTTGGTTAAGGAACGTTATCCCGCATGAGGGACACCATTAGGTGAGGCGTGGAAAACACGCTAACCTAGTAAAGGTGTAACCTTTGTTGAGCGTAATTTACGGAGAGACGTCCCCTCGCATTTAATGATCAACCAACACAATGAATAAATGCTAACGAAACCCTATAAATAATTTTGTTAACTAGGTCTGCTTCAGTACTCGTGGCCTCTCCTCTTATACCAGTAAAAGTTGGTTACCACTATTGGTCTTAGCAGATACATAATATTCTTCCTTCATTTGTGTCAACAGAAGAATAATTTATAGTTTGTAATCAATTTTTTAACACTTGACACTGCTATACCGCTGCATTGCTTGGCTTCCTCCTTTTTTGCCAATTATACTCCATCGGTATCATGTCTTTTCTCATGATGCAAAGTGTGATTAATTCGTACTAGCAATGTCAACTTGACAGAAAATGTCATATTTAAATCCAAAAATCTGGAGCTGATGATGAACTGACTTACCCTCTAGGCAGTTTGTTTAGCCAGGTTTGTGTTTGATTATATGTATACAAAGCAATTAATTACTTTTGTAGGAACGTAACTACTGCTTTTTGTAGAAGATCGAGTAAAAAAGATGATTGTGTTGATATGTATACATCATGCCATCACCACCAGAACACACTCAATAATGAAATGTTTTCTTATTACAATCAAAATAAAATTTTAATTTGAACAGAAGTATTGACATGCAATATAAAAAAGAAAGAAATAGTTGAGAGCCATCGTGGTTGAGTTGAGAAATCTTTCAACTAATTAGTTTACTGGTTAGTGCCCTTAAAAGTTTATGTAACTTTGATCGTTTTTAAATGTACGTATATATACGTAGTCTCTTAAGTCAGCAGCTTAATCTGCATGCAGTGAGTAGAGAAAGAGGATGGTGCTGATTAATGCAATGCCGTTTCATGCTTAGATATTGTTGGTAAGCATCGATCCTGATGATGCTGATGATTCATAAATGGTTGAATCATCAGCGGTAGTATAGAAAAACTTCACAATTGCAAATTGAATACAAAGCATACCTGGTTTGACAGCCAAAAAGAAGCATTCATGAATTCTCCTAGCAGCGGTGGTGGTAGTTTCACCTCTTAAATTAATGGGCCTAACTTGCGATGTGAGGGACTAGCAGTGTGTTTTTACTTTTCTATATAAAGTTCATTAATTATTGGTGGTCGAGACAATAATACTTGACAACCATTTAAAAGGTGAAGCCAATAGTTTTTTTCTTATATAATAATCTGTACAAGAAAGTGGAGATATATGCTAAAGTTATACGTGAGAGTCTAACATAAGATTTCTCATTTATAAGTGGAGGAGGATCATTTTAGTGCTAATGACATGGTTAGTCTCACACGTGGAGTATATGTCCCGATCAACCAAAAAAAGTGAAATTGGTCAGATAGCAGTTTTGGTTGTTGATAGGATTTTTACCACCTGCAAAAGTAGAGATAAAAACACTTAAAAATACTTGTAAGAGTACAAGGTAGTTGTAGTATAAACGGCTAATTAAGGTCGTTTTCCACAGGGATTGAATGAATAATTTGTGTTTAAAATCAACTCTTAATTAATTATTTAAAACAAAGTTTGGAAAATATTACTTTTGAGATTTAAAATAATAAAAACGAATTTAAATAAAATAAAATAAAATAAAATAAATCAACTAGAAACCAATTTAAAGAAACACTAGGGTTCCGCCGTCACCTTAACAATTTACTTATGAATTATCCATGCACATTTGAAGATCAGGTTTTCCTAATACATGTCCTACTTGGAACCTCTAACATAGAACGTATATCTAACATGCAATCCGTCCGGACGTTCAGATCAAATATGAACATGAAGGACTCATTAAATTTTATGAAAACTCTTTGAAAAACCATGCAACCCTTAAGACGTGGTGTTCATCCTAAGTGAAATTACAATTATTAACCACAAGAAGCCAGCGTCAATTTCAGGGAACCTTCCGACCAAAATTGCATCAAATTACTTTTCTAAATATCCTAATGGTCGCAAATCACTAAGACACTTAGATAGTTTAAAACGGTGATTAATAATTCAAAACATGCATGCATAATATCATAAGCAAATTAAAAAGAAACTAGTTACGAACAATCATAAAAGAAAATATTATTAAGAACATGGAAAGAAAACACCTTGAAAATAAACTTCAATCGTCAATCCAAAATAGTGTGTGTTATCCTCCTCTCCTTCTTTAAAAACCTAATGGCTAAATATCTTTATTTATACTACTACAAAATAAAACCCTAAAAGATCTTCTAAAAACTAGGAAACATAGTAGAATAAGATAACTAGGAAATACATTCCTATACTAACTTTGGAAAATCTACCCAGCCACAAAGAATTCCACGTTTCTGGATCTTTAGGGCTCCAAAACAGGCCCAAAATGGCTAAAATTAAAACTTAAGATGTCCCGAACATAATTTGCAAAAGGCCTCGAACACAAAAGACATCATCATGGATGCTAGAAAGCTCAAAACGTCACTTTGACAACATTGCGCATTGCTCATTTATTTCATCGCCATAATTAAACCGCTTAATATAAAAGTCTGAAACTTTGACACAAACACGTTGAAAGACTAACGAATATCCTCCAATTGGAATCACTCCAAAATTCATCTGTTTGAATGCTTTATGCTCAAGAGGAAATCGAATGTCCTACATTGGAAATATAATTCAAGGTATCAAAATTTACACAAAATAACCAATAAAATAATATTAAGATTAGGGTAAAATATATAATAAAATATTGACTCATCCGTTGTTCTAGAACACGTGTACTTATGTGATAACTATATGCCCCTCCGCTTCAATTTACTAACTAATATATTGTAGAGAAGACATGAACAAATCTTACAAATAGAAATAAGCAATTGTTGCTAGAACTTCAAAATAGTCATTTGCACGTCTTTTTGGTCATTATTACTTTTCAGACCAGGAAGGAGTTTGGTGACAATAATAACTCCCGAAAAACAAAGAAAATAGAGTGATTCAATTTTGATATGAAATGATGCAATCTCAAGCATCAAGCATGGTGTAAAAAATGGAAAAATGATGCATTTTTGGGAATTTTGGATTGCTCGAGAAATTTTCAGGCAAAGATGATCTTTAGCAAGATCTAGATTTGATTCTGTTCATGAGATATATTTTTGGGGTTTCATGTTTAAGTCAACTTTTTTTTAATTTCCAGACAATATTACTAGCACATCTTATTACCCAATCGGGGGATGCAAGTTTTACCCATTCGGGAAAAGAACAGAATATTAGAGAGGGATGAGCCAACGGGAGGATACCGATTGAATTTTCCCTTCCCCAAAATCCAGAAGGATCCTTTTACGTTAGTTGTTCTGGCCCCTTTGTCCGGTCCGCCTTAGATTCACACCGTTTTGGTCTTGTTTTTGTTCATTCCTGGCGACGTTGGGCCTCAAATGAAGTTTTCTCCGACCCAAAGATTCTATTCATCTATCTTCGGAGCAAGAGAAGAATGCAACTTCCAAAACTAGTCATTAAATAAGGGACAAGTTGACCCAAAGATTCTATTCATCTATCTTCGGAGCAAGAGAAGAATGCAACTTCCAAAACTAGTCATTAAATAAGGGACAAGTTTACTTGGTACCTAATCAATAACCATCTTCCAACTTGTACAAAACAAAAATTTCCATGTTTTTTCCGAGAATGTGTAGAGAGCACGACCAATAACGAATGCTTGAGACGATATTTTTCAGACAAACTGGAGATCTTGAGATCCTACATATGGTTGCTTTCCAGCCAAATGCGTTCAACTGAGACCGCAACAACCATAGCAAAGGATTTTCCCATCCAATGAGTCAAACTGTTTAACACAACTAACCCAAACGTTTCGACCCTCGTCATCCAACAAAACACATTGGATAAACGCTTGATAGCATTATTTCCCAAAGTCTAAAATCAATTCACAGAGCCTTTCTCAAATTTTTACCAATGCCACTAGATTTGTGTGGTTTCAATCAAACTTAATGGCAGTCTTGGCAGAGCATTCAAAGTGACGTCCCTACGAGTTTACATCCCAATTCAAAGCTATTGCACATACTGTACCGCTGTCAAAAAGAGAAAGATGATGAAGGAATCAACAAGGGGAATTTTACCGACAAACATAAACATGCAAAAGGTCAGTAGATGTTAAGATTTCCATAAACTAGGGCAGATCACTACACATAACTGCAGCTTAGGGTCACAAATGATAGTTTCCTAGAGTGGGGAGTCGAGACATCATGGCAACAAATACTACTAGTCTGCTACCACTTTCACCTCTGTAAATGTCTCAGGAATAAAGAAAGAGGTAATGACATCCCACGAAGATACCTGGAGGTTTGGAAAGCCTGTCGACCCATCCTGATTAACTTATGCAATTTCTGACTAGAGAGAGGACTTAGATCGGAGAGCAGCAGCTCTTTTCTTTTTAACAAAAAGCAGTGATGAATGGGACAGAGCTGCTACAATAGCTTCAAGCTGGAGCTGCTTTATGTATTGGAGCAGAGGTGGCATTTCAGATAGCAGCAGGAGCCGGACCAGCAATTACAGAAGAAAAAAAATAAAAAATAAAAAAAAACAAGAAACCATTACATTCCAAATCATCCAACGTAGTCAAGCTTTGATTCTTTCACAAAAGTCATCGCAGAACTTTTCTAAACATGTTTTACAGCAAATCTTGTTGAATCTAAAAAATATATATAAACCATTAGAAAGAAACAAACATTTTTAATACATAAACTAGGATTACATATGTGTGTGTCTGCATGTATGTATCAGGAGGACCATTGCTATCACATACATACAGAAAACATATCAATACTACAAACACAAATCACCATATGACTCCTTATTGTTGTTCTTTTCATCCCTTGTTCTTAAAGCCAGTATCCGATAATATATCACTCTGTTCAAACTGGTTGAACTCTTTAATAATCAGATGCACTGTAATTAGATCCTTTTCGAACTATAATCCGGTAACTGCAAGCCAATTAAGAATATTTATACAATTTAGGAACATCTGAGGTGTGTGCAGCAAGTATAGAGGCGTAGTATATGCCAACACATTACATGCTAAGGTTTAACTTTAAATTAAAGTACCCATACTACTCTGCAGCTGCTAAAAGCTCAAAAAAGTTAAACTAGAGGTGTCTCATAGAACGTGTATTATAAAAATAAAAGAAGAAAGTACAAACCTCATTGTACAAACCCTAAACCACAACATCAAACAGCAGCACCACAAAAAGACTACTCAACATAACAATTAACAGAAAACTAGAGCACTGATCAGCTAATAGAAGCTTAGATTGAGAGTCTGAGACATAGACTGACTAAAGAAGCCGAAAATCCCACGATACCCCCACAAATCTTTACTCACTTGGCTCCTTATCTTACTTTAAGCCTTTAAATTTCGTTTGTCATAATATAATTTTGACATAAAAACAAAACATATTTAACTTGTATGAGTAAGACTAGTAGTATCTGCTAAAACTTCGCTCCTGGTCATTCCTAGTGATGAGGTAGTATAAACATATTCAAAACATTGATAATCATGCACTGTACCTTCAACCTTTTGCTACATTTAAAAACTGCATAAGCTCCTCTATTATGAAGACGTCCAAAAAAATCACAGCACACTCAAAACATTGATAATCATGCATGCATGTTAGGTTGGATTATAAGCACAAAAACAGGGCATTTCAATGAAAACTGGGCAATGTTCAAAATCATTGGTACTATAATAGCAAGATGTACTAATACAACCTAGTAACTGGTGTGAATCCAACTGCAAAACTAAGATGACAAATCAAAAAGTTAGAGTTTGCAATACCATTCCCTACAGCAGATATTCCGGCTTCCAAAGACGAGCTGAAAAAAGTATGACAAGTTAATTTTTAGTTCTCGATCCAAGGTTAGGCAAGCTGCATTACAACCTAATGCATCAGCTCCATTCTCAGCCCAGAGCCGCCACAAACCTTCAACTCTTCAAAGGCCTTTACCAAACTCAGCGTCTCCTTGTAAGTGAATTTTTGTGCATGTCCAGCAACCTTTCAAGGGATGCAAGGGACCAAGTTTCCTCTGTTTGGGCATATACCTTTTGATTTAGAGAGTCAACTATTATGCTTACATTACCAAAGCCATACATCTGATGACCATTATGCATCCTCCCAGGCTTAGGCCTAAATAGCAGGCCATGCTGCTGCGCATGGGCTTCAATAACATCTTTCAAACTCATCTCGTGACCAATGCCATCCATTTGAGCAGTACCACCCAAGTTTGCCTGTGCTGCTGCTTTCTGATGTGCCTCAAATTGCCTTTGCTCAAGCACCCTAAAGTAGCTAATATTCTCCTTCAAACCAGGTTGGACCACCTCCATACCCTCAACAGCCCGATTCATCATGTCAAGACCACAATTAAGCTGATACCGGATACTTTCATTAGCATGAAGCTCCTCAGGAATGAGTTCCTTCCAACCTTTATACCAATTTAAAACCTCTTCAAAGTTCGGGTTCGAACATAACCAGTGATACAAAACCTGTAGCCACTTGGTGAAGAAAAATTTCTCCATCATATCTACCATTAGATGAATTGGAATGGCAGAAGCCCAACTCATCACCCAATTATATTGATCAAGCGTCTGATCTGCAGGGTTCACTTGGAATTCTTGTAAGACAAGCTGCAACTTGGGTACTATAAATCTATACATAAGCTGTTCCCAACTCGCGGCATCAAACACCTTCTTCCACGGTGAGAGTATAGTATAGGCAGATCCATCACTTGGGTGCCAAGCACCCAGAACATTACTCAACTTGAATCGTATTGTGTGGTATAAGTCTTCCAACTTGTGTCCCAAGAATGGTAGCCACGGATGCACCCACACATGGATGGGAACAGTGTCCCGGTGAGGTTCCCACAAGTCAACTGCGTCCTTCAATTTAGGAAAGATTACCATATCCAATAAGGAATCAAGGACAGAAGGAGGCAGCAATTTCTCCCAGGACTCCAGAAAGCGAAGCATGGGTTCAGGGTCCTTGGGCTGCCATGTATTCACGCCAGCAATCCTAACGGCAGGTACTACAACCTCGGAAAGCAATTGGGTGTAAGGGGACATTGAGTTATCCCAAATATCCAAGTACTGTTCTCTCTCCCCCTCTCCATGAAGCAAAGCCTTCCAAGAAGATACTAAATCCAACCCATGCGAGGGGTTTCTAAGAGGATTCCAGCCCTGAAACATCCTAATAAATAGAGGCAGAGCAAAGGAGCAGGCAATGCAAGACAAGTTACATAACTTATAGTCATCAGCGTATCTCTTCTGCAGGTCACCAAAGCCCTTTGTCAGGGAGTCCAGCGTCAACGTTCCCATGCTATTCTCTTCTCCCAGTCGATCCAAGACGGTCCTAATATCCTCCAAGCTATCCAGGTATTGCTTCTGCCTGGCCACCTCCGTCTTCAACCTCTCTTTCTCCTGGTTCAAGCTGATGGCCGTGTCCCGCTCAATCCTCAGGTCCCTATCAATCTTCTGGATATCAAGCTCAGCTAAGTCCAGAATCAACCTGACGTTGTGCTGTAGCTCGGGCATGGGAACGTCCTCTTCCCTGGCTTTCTCTTCGGCATTCAAATTCTCCAGATTGGTCAAGACTCGAACCTGAGGTCCTCGCATATCAACCACCTTGTGCACAAGGACCTCGGTGCCCTCTTCCTGCTTCTGGGCTAACAACTCCTTGGCAGAGACATAATGGTCCTTGTCAGTCTTGTCGGCAGCGGCCCTCTTCTTCCAGGAAGGCTTCTTTTTGGCGGAGGTCGCATCCGGCAAAGGCTTGCTCGGCTTTTCAGCTTCCAATTCTTGCAAGCTAGGCCGCTTGACTTCCGTCTCCTTGTAATCATTGAAACCCATGCCCATATTCTTTGGCCTCAACTTGGCTTCAATAGGAGCGAGAATGCCTTGCTCGTTCTTCCCAAGTCCGCCTCCTTTGTAGCCCATGTTCTTAAGCATCTTCATTCCAATGCCCTTGGTGTGCTTCTCGAAGGCCCCCAAACCCCCATCCCCGCCGCCCTTTGCTCCTAATCCTGCAAATTGGCCTTCTTCAGAACCTCCTCGACCCTGAGACTGACTACTAGTCTGCTTGAGCAATTTCAGCTTTTCCCTCTCCTTGTGTCTCCTCTCCGCTCCCTCCTTTATCTTCTTCCCAAACGCTGTCGGCAAAAAACTCTGCTCGTCGTCGTCATCCTCCTCCTCGCCCCCCAACGGATCCAAATTCGGAACTTTAAAACCTAAACCGGAACCGGTAGCGGCACCAAAGCCGAGGCCAATGGTGGCGCCGAGGCCAGGCCGGTTATCATCGTTTTGCTGCTTTGAATTGTCGTCGACCTCCTGGTTGGGCATGACGATTCCGGTGGGGATGAAACTGACGGGCTTGGTGAGGTCGACCTTTCGGTCTTTCCTGCGTTTTCTGGGGCCGTCGTTGTCATCGTCGTCGTCGGAATCGGCAGTGAATATGCCGTAGAGGACGTCGTCTTTGGTTTGGACGCGCTTGTCCTTGCGCTTGCGGTAATAGAACTCCCCGCCGATCCACTGGCCGTCCTCGTAATCCTTCTCCATTCCAAACCTCTCCATCTCCTGATAATCATCCATCACCCTCCCTGCCCTAAAATTGTACCTCTGATTTCGATCACCAAAACCCTAACACTGGTGATTGGGGAATCAAATCATAATAAATTTTGACCAAAAAATAAAAATAAATCCGAATAAATTGGAATAAAAGTGTAAATTCAAAGCAAATTATGGATGCAGTGATTTAGGGTGGAAGCATAGAAGTTTCGGTGGCAGTCTCGGCCGTTCTTAAGAGCAACTCCAGCGTTGGAGCCCTCCTGACAATACACTATTTAATCCACCTAATGATGAACAGTAATTGCCCTTAATGAACAGTAAGTAGCCCTGACAATAGAATTTGCATCTCGACCGTTACACATCAATAGCCTGGCAATAGGCAATAAAATATTAGTATTTTTTTTATTTATAAAATAATACAAAATAATTTTAATTGTAATATCGGATAAGATTTTTAATCGTTATCGTTGCGCCACGTGTCATTATCCGAAGTATTATTAAATCTCTGCCGTTGAGCCACGTGTCATTATCTGAAGTATTATTTAATCGTTCTCGTTGCGCCACGTGTGATTGAAAGTAGTTGAGAAAATATGAAATTGTTGTGTAAGGTAGATTATAATGAGAAGGTATTTATAGAAAAGTAAAAACAATTTTTTTTACAATTTTTTTCAGATTTTTCAGATATTTTTTTGAATTTTTTACAAATTTTTTTAAATTTTTATTCAATTAATTAATCTCTGCCGTTGGATATAAAAAAATTTGAATTCTAACGCTCCAGATTGTGCCACGTGTCACAACGGTAACTTTTCAGATTTTTAAAACTATTTTTTCATTTATTTTTTAATTTATAAAGCATTTTAATATCCACCGTTGATCTCAGATCGAACGGTGGATATTAAATCTGACTTCTTCTTTTTTTACCGTTGAAATCTAACAGTCCACATTAAGTGACCGTTAGGATCTAACGCACCGTGGGAAGCCACGTGGCTTCCCAACAGTAACTGACACTTGCTTTTTTAAATTTTTTTGTGTCGGCGACGCGCCCCCACACGCAGGTGGGGTGCACGCGCCTGACACAAAAAAAATTAAATAATGCGCTGACGCCACCCTGGCGTCAGCCCCACCTCGGGCTCAAGGCCTGGCAATCCCTCACGGGCCTGGCCCTCGGACCTCCGTTTTGGACCCCTTCCCCCGAGCAAAACCCCACGCTGGGGATGCTCTAAGAGATTCCCAGAGACATTAGGCTATGTTTGCTGATTACACCAACTTGTCGCCGTTTTTCCTTTTGTTTTTTTATTTATTTATAAAAACTACAAGATTTTCATAATGAAAACTTTTATTTGAGCCCCGTAGACCTTTTTTTTTCACATTCAATTTAAATTTAAAATATAAATTATTTTTTTTATCTTAACTTATAATTTACAGCCAGTATAATATGACATTACTACCAATTAAAAAAAAATTATTAATAAATTCATTTTCATGCTAAAACGTTAAAATAAAACTCCACTAAAACTCCATCTAACTTCACAAACCTTCAAAATGACGATTGAATGCAACTCCTAAGTTAATGAATATTGCTCGTTGTGATTTAACTATTGGATTAACAAGTTTACAGAATTCTGTTGTTATCTTTCAAAACAAAGCAACTCCAATTCCATAGTGTGACATTCCACATCGCTCAGGGGAGTGATCCTTATATGTATATCCTCATCCCTACCTAGTACGAGGTCTTTTGGGAGCTCACTGGCTTCGGGTTCTGTAGGAACTCCAAAGTTAAGCGAGTAGCGCACGAGAGCATTCCAAGATGGGTGATCCATCCGGAAGTTCTCGTGTGAATTCTCAAAAACAAAACCGTGAGGGCTTGGTTGGAGCCCAAAGCGGACAATATCGTGCTACGGCGGTGGAGTCGGGCCTGGGAAGTGGTCCTGCCCGGATCGGGATGTGACAATTTAGTATCAAAGCCTAACCCTGGCCGTGATGTGCCGACGAGGACGTCGGGCCCCTAAAGAGAGTGGATTGTGACATTCCACATCGTTCAGGGGAGTGATCCTTACATGTATATTCTCATCCCTACCTAGCACGAGGCCTTTTGGGAGCTCACTGGCTTCGAGTTCCGTAGGAACTCCGAAGTTAAGTGAGTAGCGCGTAAGAGCAATCCCATGATGGGTAATCTACTGGGAAGTTCTCGTGTGAGTTCCCAGAAACAAAACCGTGAGGGCGTGATCGAGGCCCAAAACGGACAATATCGTACTACAGTAGTAGAGCGAGCTCGGGAAGTGATCCGCCATGGGGCGGGATGTGACAATTTCGTATCAGAGCCTAACCCTGACCGTGGTGTGCCGACGAGGACGTCGGGCCTCTAAGGGGGGTAGATTGTGACATCCCACATCGCCCAAGGGAGTGATCCTTATATGTACATTCTCATCCTTACCTAGCACGAGGTCTTTTGGGAGCAAGCTCACTGGCTTCGAGTTCCATGGGAACTCCGAAGTTAAGCGAGTAGCGTGTGAGAGCAATCCCATGATGGGTGACCCACTGGGAAGTTTTCGTGTAAGTTCCCAGAAACAAAACCGTGAGGGCGTGGTCAGGGCCCAAAGCGGACAATATCGTGCTACTGTGGTGGAGTGGGGTCGAAAAGTGATCCACCCGAGCCGGGATGTGACACAAAGAATGTGCTCCATGTATAATGAGAGGAAAGGATGCAATTCTAGAATTCTTTTGTTTAGTTATTCATGTGTTCTGTGGCTGTCGGATCTACACATCTCAAATATAATGGCTACAAATGGAGCAATCACGGAAAAATAGTTATACAACAAATGTTCTCGAGAATGATAATAGAAAAGCAAAATCATAGTTTACCATGTTTAGACCACATCCAAGTTTTAACCTAAAATCTAAAATTTTTAGCTTAGAAAATTTAGGTTTTAACCCATAAACGGTTTTTCTGATCCAACCCTTATGACCTAAATTTTTTAGTTTGAGATTATTAAAGAATAAATTTAGGCTAATTTTTTCTTTTAAGTAATTAAAAAAAAATATGTACACTATACTAATTTAAATTTATGAACATTTTAACCCAAAAATATTTAGATTCCGATAAGTATTGAAAAATCACTAAATTTGGGTGAATTTTAAGTTAAATAATTTTTTTTAATTATTTTAGCCGTTGTATTTAAATTTGGGTAGTTAGATTTTTTTTTATTGTTAAATTTGATGATATTCGACCACAGCCGTTGGATTCAATAAATCCTACGTAACATGCCCACATGGGTAGGATCCTATAACATCCCACATCGCCCAGGGGAGTGATCCTTAAATGTATATTCTCATCCCTACTTAGCACGAGGCATTTTGGGAGCTCACTGGCTTCGGGTTCCGTAGGAACTCCGAAGTTAAGCGAGAAGTGGGCTAGAGCAATCCCATGATGGGTGACCCACTGGGAAGTTGCTCGTGAGTTCCCAAAAACAAAACCATGAGGGAATGGTAAGCCCAAAGCGGACAATATCGTGCTACGGTGGTGGAGCGGGTCTGGGAAGTGATCCGCCCCGGGGCGGGATGTGACAATTTGGTATCAGAGCCTAACCCTGGCCGTGGTGTGCCAACGAGGACGTCGGGCCCCTAAGGGGGGTGGATTATAACATCCCACATCGCCTAGGGGAGTGATCCTTAAATGTATATTCTCATCCCTACTTAGCACGAGGCCTTTTGGGAGCTCACTGGCTTCGGGTTCCGTAGGAACTCGGAAGTTAAGCGAGAAGGAGGCTAGAGCAATTCCATGATGGGTGACCCACTGGGAAGTTGCTTGTGAGTTCCCAAAAACAAAACCGTGAGGGAATGGTAAGCCCAAAGTGGACAATATCGTGCTACGGTGGTGGAGCGGGCCCGGGAAGTGATCCGCCCCAGGCCGGGATGTGACAGATCCCGCTAGTGGTGCCCACGTCATTTTCTGGGCTAAATCCTGGGCTATTTTTTATTTTATTTTGGGTTATAGGTTTTAGGTCCAATTTTCCACTTGGGTTGGGTTGGATTTGGGAGGAATATAAGGGGAAAAATAGGTTATAGGTCAGGATTGGAGTTGATCTTATAATCAATTCTCATTTAATAAAATTTTGAAAATGACAAGGATAATCCTTTATATTTTACAAATTATATTGTTTTTGTCCCTATATATTATCTTTGATAATTATTATATCACATTAAATATAATTTTTTTATTTTTATTATTTAACATATTCACAACTGTTTATATAAAATTTATCAAATACTTACACACTTTTATTTTATTTTAAAAAAATACACTTTTACAAGAAAACATTTTGCCAAACACTCAATAATTTTATTTTAGAACTGTTTATCTTCGTTGTGCGTCAGAAACAATTTTTTCAAAAAGCACCGAATACCAAATTAGCCTATTTTCAATCAAATCCCAAAAGAGAGAGAAACACGATACAAGCAAATGAAAAGAAAAGGATGATTACGTTGCATTAATTAACCTCTCACTCTCGCATCAATAGGCATAGATTTCAGAAATTCGGATCTTGCTGTATCCATTCACTGCTTCAACTTGACGCCAAATCCAGTTGCTACTTCCATTTCATAGAGAATTGGATCTGTAGGTGAAACTTGAAACTAGGTTTTGGCTTCGGGACATGTTTATAGCTGGGCTTGTTGTGTTGGTGGTCATGCAAGAAAGATGGAATTTAGATTTGAAGTAGAGATTTGGAGAAATTGTTGGATTTTGTGCGTGTTCGATTTTGATGGGACTTGAGATTTGATTCTGAGGTGAGGTGTGGTGTGGTGATTATTTCGGTTCCAAAGGCTCCGAGTCGGAGGACAACATGTTCTGGAGGGACCGTGACCGTGAGAGGGACAACAAAGACCAAAACGGTGGCGGCGGTCCGCCTTGTGGCCAGGTTCGGGTGCTGGTTGTCGGCGACTCTGGTATCTTGTTCTTTTTCTAACTTTTGATTTTCTTTTAATTTCTTTTGTGTTTTGGTTTTCCTAAATTTTGATTGATTGCTTTCTCCTTGATCGTGCTGTATGTGCTCGTATCCTATCGGTGTCATGATGTTTGTAATTAGGAGGAATATGGATCGTGACAATAAAGTTTCGTTACAACTTTGGTACCAAATTGTTGTAGATATGAGTTTGGAGACAGGACAGTTCTGACCACAGTGGTTGCTTCTCTTCAATTAGTTCGTTACAGAATTATTCGATTAAAAGTTTCTTGTAGCGGTGTACCAAAGCAATTTGAACTCGGAGGCTTAAGTGACACGCGAGAGTGACTTTGTCATGGAATTTTTGGAACTTGATTAGTAGATATCTACACATTTCATTTTTGCATTCTGGCTTGAGAAAGGTCTGTGCATCTTTATATTTTGGAAATAGGTTGGCCAGGTTTAATGAAACCTTTACCTGTTTTGATCTTGAACCAGTAGGTAATGTTGTGATGCTTACTCAATCATGGAGTGGTTCTACACATGTTAGTTTCAAGTAGTTGTGTCAAGTTCAATTCTGATGTGCTTGATTGTTAAAATATATTATCTAAGCTTGCTAGAAGTGTAATGCCTTTAATGTTTATGATATTGCATTGCTCAAATTAATTTTTGGTAGGCAGAATTGGAATCCTCTAAACCTGTAATTTGACATCTGCACATGTGCGCGAAAAACAATTGTTTAATGCATTAGGGAGTATTTTACTTATCCAATCTCTTTTGTTGTACATTACATCTCGTAACTTCAGTTTTATTATCAAACTTCATCGTTATATTGTGATGTATTCGTAGGTGTTGGAAAAACTGCTCTTGTTCATCTGATTGTCAAAGGTTCTTCCATCACGCGTCCTCCTCAGACAGTAGGGTGTACAGTAGGTGTAAAGGTGAGAATTAACAGTACTTTGATTCTGATGGGATATTGAGAACTATTTCTGAACTTCAAGTCTCAATAATTGTTTACTGTTTTTCTATCCAGCATACTACTTATGGAAACTTGGGTAGCTCGTCAAGCAGTATTAAAGGTGACGCTGAGAGAGATTTCTTTATTGAACTCTGGGATGTGTCTGGACATGATAGATACAAAGAATGCCGATCTCTTTTTTATTCCCAAATTAATGGCAAGTTTGGGACCTCTCTCCCTCTATAAACATTTTATTCTCCTGGTAAATAGTATGCATGTTAATACAAGGTAGAGACAAAGGCCGTGAAGTAAAGAAAGTCTAAGGGACAATTTAATTGACTATTTACTGTTAATTTAGAAATCAACAGCCTTCTTGGGCTTGTAAGTGCTTAAATTTAACCATTTTTGCATCTCTTGTTGCATCCATGTTCTATAATAATGATGGAAAAAAAAGCATGATAGGTGTTGACAAAATTTTAGTGGTAGGTCATGGTGGTATTCAGCTATGATCAATACGATTGTACACAATTTATTTCCTATAAAAACTATGGAACCAGCATGTTGCTGCCGGATTTAGATTTTTCAGCTCATGATACACTTTGACATTCATATGCAGGTGTAATCTTTGTTCATGATCTCTCCCAGAGGAGGACAAAAACTGGCTTACAGAAGTGGGCAGCTGAGATTGCTGCAACTGGGACATTTTCGGCTCCTCTAGGATCTGGAGGTCCTGGTGGCCTTCCTGTCCCATATATTGTTATAGGTAACAAAGCTGATATTGCTGCAAAAGAGGGTACAAGGGGAAGCAGTGGCAATCTTGTTGACGTAGCTCGACAGTGGGTTGAGAAACAAGGTTTGCTTCCATCCAGTGAAGAACTTCCACTGACTGAGAGTTTCCCTGGTGCTGGAGGCCTTATTGCGGTAAGCAGCAGGTTTTTTATTCTTGTTTTTCTTGCTACCCTTTTTCCCTTCTCTATTGACGCTGTAGACATTATATCAATGAAAATGAAATTAGTATATGGTAACTTAGCATTCAATGAATGTGGTTGTGGTTGCATGAGACATGTTTGTAGGCAACTGACCTTGTTTTGCTGTCTCATTGGGTAAAATGCCTCACCTTAGAAAACGACATTTGGGAAGGATTTCTTTTAATAGCTGCTACTATGCTCTCTTTTTTGTTGACTTGGATAGTTTGCAATTTTCGAGCTGCCATGGAACTTTGTACTTGACGTAGAAAGTGACAAAGGGAGGAAACTTCACACGTGTATCAAAATGCTGTTAGATTCTAAGAGCATCTCCAATGGGCTCTCTATATGAGCTCCTAACTAGAATTTAGGGAGGATTTCAAAAAATCAACTCCAATAATGCTCCCTACCCACCTCCTCCTAAGATAGGGATTGATCTAGGAGATCCTAAATATAGGGAGGGAAAAAGGAGCTCCTATTGGCTCTTTATAATTAATGCTAACTGTTTCAATATTATTTCAAATAAATAATTAATTCCTATTGGCTAATTATTGACGCATAGTCATTATGACTCTAAAGTAGGGAGTACGGAGGGGGCTCCTAAAATAACTTTTTGATAGTTTTAGCTAAAACTTTGCTATAAAATAGAAGGCCTTGTTTGTTTGTCAGAACGAAGAGGAAGCAACAAAAATTGCACAACTTGGAGTTCTTGCCATGAATAAGTTACCTGATGTGGTGCTGTCTGGATGGTGGGACAGTATCAAATCAAACGACAAAAAGGTGGTTAGTTATGGTGGATGGGTTGCTCTGGAAGGTTTACCACCGCATCTTTGGACCAATGATTTTTTCCAAAACATTGGCGATGCATGCGGTGGTCTGGTAGAAGTTGATCGTAGAACAGCTAACTTTGGTTTTTTGATTGAAGCAAAGTTAAAAATCAAACCCAACAACATTGGCTTTATTCCAGAGTTCGTAAATGTGGTAGATGGAGAATCAGTTTTCAGGGTAAAAATCTGTCAACTTTCGCCAGCAAAGAGACCTAATCTTTCGGCTGCAGATTGTGGAGTAACCACAATAACAAGGGGCTCTTTGAAGACTGAATCGAAGTTACAAAGGATCACCGGAATTATCCCTCCGGCGAAAGCAGATTTTCAACAGACTACCCCTATATCAGGGACACGTGTCTGTTTTCAGATTGGAGATTTTGAATGCCCTGTCACTGTTGGATCTGAAAGAAAGCAAGGAGAAAGCATGCATGTGACAGAGAGTGTGCGGGTTGAGAAGCCTGTAATTAATGACTACTTTTTCTGTAAGAAAGCAAGGTGAACAGCAGAGAGTAGGAAAACTGACAGGAGCGGTGGAAATGACAGAAGCGGTGGATTTCTCAGAAGGAGCAGAAAAGGCAGTTGCAGGGGATTATTTTAATAATTCATTAGAGAAAGGAAGTCAGAAAGAAGTGGTCTTTTCGGATATAGGCAAGGGCTTGGAGGTATGTGGGACAGTTGGTGGCGGTGGTATTCCCACCGAAGGAGCACAAAAATCAACGAAGGGGTTTTATTTTAATAGGACAAAAAGGGAGGTTAATCTCAAAAGTGGTCTATTTTGGAATAAAGAAATGGTAGTGGAGGCATGTGGGCCTTCCATTAATAAGGAGAATTCTTTATTTCACTCTGCAAGGATGGTGGGTCTTGACCCACATAATCTTTTTGCAGGGTCATGTGTAGGCCCAATTAATCTAGAATTCAATGGGCCGAGATTTCAACTACAAGAAGGAATGGTTTTGTCAACCATGGATAATATGCAGACATCCTTGCTGGAGTATTCAACAGTGAACAATTCTCAATGTTCTTCGGCTATGAAAGCTCATCACAAGGGTGTTTCAAGTAAAACTCCAATGTGTTTCAATTTGAATTTCCTTGGGAGATTTGGCGATTCTGATATTTGTGGAAAAAGACTGAAGCTTGTTCTTCCAGATGAGTTCGGATCTTATCTGACTCCTTTCGAGAGGCCTAAACTGAAGGAAATTCAATCTCCCAATCTCACCTTCTTAAATAATGTTTGTGAACAGATGGATGAAAAGGAAAGTGATGTCGATGATGTTCCAATTAGGCCATCGGGCAGGTTGATTGAAGAGGAATCATCTGAACAAAGGATGAGGTTGACAGAGGATCTTGGTCTGGATTATTCTCAATTATCAGATTTTGGTGAAGACGAATACATGTCACAATCATCAGTTTCAAAGGAGTTTGGTGATTCTTCACAAGACGAAAATGAAACCTTCGATGTTTTTGATCGCTGTAACGATGTGTTTCACAATCTCTTCACTGATACAACAATGGAAACAAGGACGACGTTGGATGAGGTACCTTCTCAGTCGCATCATATAGCAAATTTAGACAATGTGGAACAAGTTGAATACAAAGATACTGGAAAAAACAAGAAACTGTTAAAGTACAGCAGAAGGAAAAGGTCGGCTAGCGTATCAGTCAAACGTGAAGCACAAACTCGAACTACCAAATTCATGTCAAATATGAAAGTTTCTTTGGTGCCACTGAAAAGGTCTTTATTTCTTGAGAGGAATACTGGGAAAGGCATTGCTAGCAAGCTTGTGGGTGGAAACAAGGCAGAAAAGAAAATTCAAGGGGGCATTGTCAGATTTAATGAAGATAATTAGCTGGAATGTTAAGAGGATTGGGAAGTAGGCAGAAGAGGTTGATTTTGAAACAGCAATTCAGGCGATTAAAGCCCGATATTATTATCTTACAAGAAACAAAGAAAGAATCAATTGACAGATCGCTTGTGGCTAGTGTTTGGGGAAGCAGATTTAAAGAGTGGATTTACGCCCCTGCTCAAGGAAGATCTGGGGGTATAGCTGTGATTTGGAACACCAAACACATCTCGGTTATTGAATCTTTGGTTGGAGGTTTCTCTGTCTCCATAAAAGTTAAAGCCCTCAATGGGTTAGACTGGTGGTTATCTGGTGTCTATGGTCCCTGCAAAAATAGAGAGCGAAAGGAGTTCTGGGAAGAAATGGCTGGCCTTTACGGTCTTTGCGGACCAAGATGGTGTGTAGGAGGAGATTTTAACGTGGTGAGATTTGTAAATGAGAAATCAAATGGGGGAAGAATGACTACAAGCATGAGGAACTTTAATGATTTCATCCAAGATACAGAACTCAAGGATTTGGAGTTGCTCAATGCTCAATTTACTTGGTCAAACTTCAGAGAAGAACCTGTGTGTCGGAGGTTAGACAGATTTTTGATCTCGGTAGGTTGTGAAGAGATTTTTCCAGAGGTAAGACAAATGGCTTTGGCAAGGGTCACTTCTGACCATTGTCCAATCCAACTAGATACTAACAAGGTGAAATGGGGGCCAAGTCCTTTCAGATTTGAAAACATGTGGCTACAGCACCCAGATTTCAGGAACAAGTTCAAACAATGGTGGCAATCTGAGCAGGTGGAGGGTTGGGAAGGTTATAAATTTTTGTACAAGTTAAAAGCTATCAAAAGAAAGTTGCAAAGATGGAGTAAGGAAAGTTTTGGTGATGTCGAGAAACAAATTAAGGATGCTGAGGCTAGCATAGAGGATTTAGATAGGAGAGAAGGGTTGGAAGGGCTAGATGTTGCTGCTAAAAGAAAGAAGGAAGAGTTACTTTTCCTTGTGGAAGATCTAGCTTATAAGGAAGAAGTGAAGTGGAGACAGAGAGGTAAAGTGGAATGGGCTAAAGAAGGGGACGGTAATACTAAATTTTTCCATAGAATAGCAAGTGGAAGAAGGAAGAGAAACTATATAGAAAGGTTGGAAGTGGATGATAGGGGAGTGGTAGAGGATGCAGAAGAGATAGAAAAACATATCGTTAACTTCTTCAAGTCCCTGTTTAGTAGTAACGAAGAGGTATGTTGGGGCTTGGAAGGCATCAATTGGGCCTCAATAAGTGAATCTGAGGCAGCTTGGCTTGAGAGGCCTTTTGAGGAATCGGAAGTACAAAGAGCAGTCTTTGATTGTGGAAGGGATAAATCGCCAGGACCAAATGGTTATTCCTTGCAAATGTTTCAACACTGTTGGGAATTCCTGAAAGTGGATATTTTGAAGGTCATGGAGGAGTTCTTTGAGGCCGGAATAATAAATGCGGTGACAAATGAAACATTTATTTGTCTAATTCCGAAAAAGTCAGATTCTTTGAAAGTGACGGACTACAGGCCTATAAGCCTAGTTACTGGATTATACAAAATTGTGGCGAAAACCCTAGCTTCAAGATTAAGGGAGGTTATGGGCAGCACAATCTCTCCACATCAAGGAGCTTTTGTTAAAGGCCGACAAATTTTGGATGCTGTCCTTATTGCAAATGAGGTGGTAGAAGAGGTGAGGCAGAAGAAAGAGGAGGGATTGGTGTTTAAAATCGATTTTGAAAAGGCTTATGATCATGTCGAGTGGAGATTTTTAGACGAAGTTTTACAAAGAAAAGGCTTTGGCATTAGATGGAGAAAATGGGTGCAGGGATGTCTAAATTCTGCAAATTTCTCCGTTTTGATCAATGGGAGGCCTAGGGGAAAATTTCATGCTTCAAGAGGTTTGAGACAAGGCGACCCACTGTCACCTTTTCTTTTTACCTTAGTAGTGGACGCCTTGAGTAGATTAATGGAGAAGGCTCAAGAAAATCAGCTGATCAAAGGTTTAGGCATTGGGCAAGAAAGGGTGGAGATATCTCATCTTCAATTTGCTGATGATACTATTTTCTTCTTGGCGGATGATGAGGAAGTTTGGAACAATTTATTAGAGGTGCTCAATTTATTTTGTACTGTTTCAGGGTTGAAAATCAACAAAGCAAAGTGTTCTTTGGCTGGAATAAACTCAGATTGTGAGAAATTAAAAAGGTTGGCAGATTCTTGGGGTTGTGAGGTGGGTAGTTGGCCAATAAAGTATTTGGGTCTCCCTCTTGGGGGTAGGCCAAGAGTATAGAAACAGAAAACTTCCTCTGTAACTTTTTCTGATTGTATTGAATAGAATAATCAGTTACACAGATATGAATATATATAGCCTTAGCTGCCTTAGTCTAATTACAAGAATACCCTCAACTATCTTAACTAATTACAGTAACTAACATAACTGATTACATTTAGCTTTATCATACTACTTAACAGTAACTACAGTAGATGACTTGTCATTTGCCCTATTACACCCCCTCAAGCTAAAAGAGGAATCAGTGAGGATTCCAATTGGAAGCTTGGAACAGAGAAAAGAGAACCTGTTCTTGGACAAAGATTTGGTGTGAAGATCAGCCAATTGGTCTTCACTACACATATTGAACTTTGATGAGATTTGCAAGAACCAACTCTCAGATATAGTGATAGTCAATCTCAACATGCTTGGTTCGAGCATGAAAAATAGGATTAGAGGCTAAAGAGATTGCAGAAATATTATCACACCATAGGGTAGGTAGAGTAGGAAGAGGGAAATGAAGATCTTTGAGAATTTTGCAAACCCAAGTGAGTTCTGCTGCAGTATGAGCTAAAGAACGATATTCAGCTTCTGTAGAGGAACGAGCAACAGTGCTTTGTTTCTTTGCACTCCAGCTGATGAGATTAGGGCCAAGAAAAACACAATAACCACTGGTAGACCGCCTGTCAAAAGTGCAGCCAGCCCAATCAGCATCAGAGTAAGCTGAAAGGGCGAGGGTACCTTTAGTAAACCATAACCCATGAGACAGAGAACCTTTAAGAAATCTGAGAACCCTTTTTGCTGCTTGAAGGTGTTGTTCTCGTGGAGCATGCATAAACTGACAGATCTGATTAACAGCAAATGCAAGATCCGGGCGAGTCCAAGTGAGATATTGTAGTCCACCAACTATGGAACGATATTCAGTGGGATTGGATAAGAGAGGCCCACTGTGGTCCAGCTTTTGAGACCCGAGAGGAGTGCAACAAGGTTTGGCACCTTCCATATTTGTTTTCTTGAGGAGGTCAAGTAAGTACTTAGTTTGATGAAGAAAGAGGCCATTGGAAGACCTGTGAACTTCCAATCCCAAGAAATAGTGTAAAGGGCCAAGATCTTTCACTGGAAACAGATTACTAAGTTGCTGGATAAACTGTTGACAGAGTTGAGAATCAGGGCCAGTGACTAGGATATCATCCACATAAACAAGAACAATGACTTGCTGAGGACCAGGAAGGACAAACAAGGAAGCATCAGATTGGGATTGGTGAAACCCAAGAGTATGAAGGGCGTGAAACAACTTATCAAACCAAGCTCGAGGAGCTTGTTTAAGACCATATAAGGATTTCTTCAGCTTGCAAACAAAATGGGAAGAATTGGAATCAATAAAACCTGGGGGCTGTTGCATGTAAACATCCTCCTTTAAGTCACCATGAAGAAAGGCATTGCTAATGTCTAACTGATTCAAGAACCAATTAAATTGGACAGCAAGGGCAAGAAGAATTCGAATGGTAACTGGTTTTGCAACAGGACTGAAGGTTTCTTGAAAATCAACCCCTTCTTGCTGATGAAATCCTTTTGCCACCAAGCGGGCTTTGTGTTTGTCAAGAGTGCCATCAGGATTTTTCTTAACCCGGAAAACCCATTTACAACCAACTACATTTTGAGAAGGATGAGGAGGAACAAGAGACCATGTTCCTGTGGAGATTAAAGCATTATATTCAGCTTGCATGGCAGCTCTCCAGTGAGCATGCTTTGATGCTTGCAGATAGGTACTAGGAACAAGGTCAAGATCAACAGGGAGTGGATGTTTGGTTGCTGAATAAGCGCGAGACATGTTTATTCCAGCCTTAGATCTTGTAATCATAGGATGTGTATTCACAGAAAGTGGTGGATGACTTGTCTGAAGAGGCACAAGAGAGGAATTACTAAGAGAGACAGAACTGGATGAACTAGAAGAAGGATCCACGGACTGAGTGCATGAAGGAACTGCAGGGGGAGGTGGAGGTGGAGGGGCAGAAGGACATGATGAGTCTGAAGAGGTACTAGGTGTAGGAGAACTTGAGACATAGTGGCGGAAGTGAAGATCCAAGGATGGAGAATAGGCTGAAGAAGAAGTCTCTGAAGTTGAACTGTTACTCAGCAGGGACTTGAATGGATAAGAGTGTTCATCAAACACAACATGTCGAGAGATGTAGATCCTGTTGGTCACGGGATCAAGACACCTATAGCCTTTATGTTGGAGACTATACCCCAAAAACACACAACTTTTGCTTTTAGCATCCAGTTTGCTAGGAATGTAAGGCTTAAGCCAAGGATAACATTGACAGCCAAAAACTTTCAGTTTAGAGTAATCTGGATGTTGCTTGAAGAGAAGTTCCCAAGGAGACTGTGTAAGACCAGAAATAGGAAGCCTATTAATAAGATAGATGGCAGTGGAGAAGGCTTCAACCCAAAACACTTGAGGAACATGAGAGGCAACAAGTAATGTTCGAGCTGTCTCAACAAGATGGCGATGCTTCCTCTCTGCACAACCATTTTGTTCAGGAGTATGTGGACAACTAAATTGATGTAAGATGCCATGTGTTCGAAGAAAAGAAGCAAGGGAGTGACTGGTGAATTCACCCCCTGAATCTGAGCGCAGAATCTTGATTTTATTGCCACTGAAATTTTCTACATAGCTTTTGAAAGTAACAAATGTAGAAAATACATCAGATTTGGACTTCAATGGAAAAAACCAACTATATTTGCTAAAGTCATCAACAAGAAGTAGGTAATACTTGAAACCACAATTAGATGTAACAGAGGCAGGGCCCCATAGATCACAATGCAGAAGTTGGAGACTTTGAGTTGTTGATGAAGAAGCCACTCCAAAAGGAAGCTTGTGGTTCTTGGCAAGTGCACAGTCTGAGCAGAAAAAATCAACACTCTTCTTGCCTTGTAAGGCAAGATTATTAGTAGATATAACCCGTCGAAAAATGGAGGAGGAAGGATGGCCAAGGCGCTTGTGCCATAGTGTGACAGGTGCTTTGATGCTGAGAAGAGCTGAGGGAGATGAATGAAGACTGGTGGAACCTTGGAGAGGATAGAAACCATCCCTAACAGGGCCGTGCAAAAGCATCTTCCCCGAAATGCGATCCTTGACAGTGGATCCATAAGGGTCAAGAGTCAATGAACAGTTATTATCCTTAAGAAACTGATATGCAGATAGGAGATTGTGTTTCATAAAAGGAACATGCAAAACATTGCTCAGTTTAAAGGAATTATGGGGAGTGTGCAGAGATGATGAACCAATGTGGTGAATAGACAATCCTTTACCATCGCCAATGTAGACTTTGTCCTCTCCAGTGTAGGGAGTAGGAGAAGAAATATTGGCTACATCATTGGTGATGTGGGAAGTGGCACCAGAGTCAATTAACCAAGGCTGAGATGGTTTGACTGAATTGTGCGC
Source organism: Pyrus communis (assembly GCF_963583255.1). NCBI lineage: Eukaryota > Viridiplantae > Streptophyta > Magnoliopsida > Rosales > Rosaceae > Pyrus > Pyrus communis. Next base: position 24,080,084 of record NC_084817.1, read on the forward strand.
ACACATAGCAGCAAGTTTGGCTGGAGGGATTCGACCACAGATGTCCGGATTCATACGATCAAAACAGTCAAGTGCCTCATGACTTGTAGAACCACAGATCTGACACGGAACTTTGAAGGTGGAAGAACCTTGAAATTGGCGAGATCCTTGATAATTGCGATTGCCACGATTTGGAGAAAAAGTACCACGAGAATTGTGAAAATTGCGACTGTTGCGATTAGAAGAGAAGTAACCTCGAGATGGCTTACCACGGTTGGAGTTAAACCTAGAAGCAGAGTGACGAGGTTGATGTTGAGCAGCAAAGGCAGATGGAGTAGGAAGCAGGGGAGGTTGAGAGTGGACAGAAAAAGCTTGAAACGGCTCAGTAGCAGAAGAAGGAATAATAGGCCGGCGACGAGCCATAGATAACTCTTTGGTGAGTAAAAGACCATGGAGCTCATCAAGGGAGGTAGAAGATAACCGCAACATAATGGAATCAATAAAGGATTCGAAATCATCAGGCAATCCATGAAGTGTAGCAGCAATTAGGTCACGATCGGACACTGAGGCACCAGCAGCTTGCAAGGAATCAGCAATTTCCTTGATTTGTTGCAGATAATCAGAGATGGATTGAGAGCCTTTCTGAATTGACTGGAGCCGCGATCGCAATTGGTGAATATAAGCTTCCGAAACACCACCAAAGCGCTGTTCAAGCTTTACCCAGAGCTCGCGAGACGAAGAAACACCAACTGTGAACGGAATGATTTCTTCGGAGAGGGTAGAATTAAGCCAAATCAAAAGATTTTGATCCTTTTCATACCAATCCTCAAAAGCAGGGTTCATCGAGCGATCTGGCAGGAAGGGCGAAGGACAGATCTCAGTGCCATCAATGATACCAAGAAGTTTGTAGCGGCGGAAAATGGGAGCAAACAGTGCTCGCCATGGCAGATAGTTAGATCGTTTCAGCTTGATCGGCACCATACTGCCAATGTTGTGAATCGTAAGAGAGGTATATGAGTTCAAAGGACTGGGATTAGAGGAAGAATTAGGGTTTTGGATCGAAGGAGAGATGATCGGAGAAGACGATCCAGTGGGTGGTGAGTCAAATTGAGCAGCCATATCTTGAAGAGATCAAGATTCAAGAGAGATCGAAGACAAAAAAGCAAAGAATCAGAGAGAAACGATCAAGAAACGATCGATTTGTCGAGCGGAAGAGAAGATCAGTGCTGGGAAGCAGAATGGCGTGATACCATATAGAAACAGAAAACTTCCTTTGTAAGTTTTCTGATTGTATTGAATAGAATAATCAGTTACACAGATGTGAATATATATAGCCTTAGCTGCCTTAGTCTAATTACAAGAATACCCTCAACTATCTTAACTAATTACAGTAACTAACATAACTGATTACATTTAGCTTTATCATACTACTTAACAGTAACTACAGTAGATGACTGGTCATTTGCCCTATTAGAGCACTTACGTTTTGGGATCCAGTGGTAGAAAAAATGGAAAAAAGACTTCAAAATTGGAAGAAGGCCTTCTTATCCAGAGGAGGCAGATTAACTTTGATTCAATCTGTTTTGGGAAGCTTGCCAATCTACTACATGTCCTTGTTCAAAATTCCTTGCGGGGTGATTGGACGCCTAGAAAAACTAATGAAAGGATTTCTTTGGGAGGGGGTGGAGGAAGGAAAGAAAAACCACCTGGTGAAATGGGAGATAGTTATTAAAAGTAAGGAGGAAGGGGGTTTAGGAGTAGGGAATTTGAGGAATCAGAATGAAGCGTTATTGGCTAAGTGGTTGTGGAGATTCCCAAAGGAACCAAATTCTCTCTGGCACAAGGTGATAAGAAGCAAGTATGGGCTGCAGGATAATGGGTGGAATGCAAATCCTCCATTGCGGGGTTCAAGTCGAAGCCCCTGGAAAGATATTTCGTGTGGTCTCCAATCATTTCTACAATGTTGCAAGTTTGAGGTGGGCAATGGGGAGAGGGTGAGGTGTTGGGAGGATGGTTGGTTGGAAGGGGGACCATTGAAAGAACAATTTCCTAGATTATTCTTGTTATCGAGAATGCACAACCAGAACATTGCAAGTTTTGTGGATCTTTCTATCAATTCTTTGAGCTGGAATTTTGATTTCAGGAGAAATTTGAATGAGGTGGAGATAGAAGAGGCGGCTAGATTATTACAGAAAGTGGAAAATGTTCGATTGTCTCAATCAAGAGCGGATGATAGAAGGTGGAAACTGGAATTATCAGGATTGTTCACTTGCAAATCATATCGCTCTTTCTTGAGCAACAATGGGATTGTGCAACATTTTCCACCCTCTTCTCAGATTTGGAAATCAAAAGTTCCTCCGAAGGTCAAAGTTCTTGTGTGGCTAGTGGCTATTGGGAGGCTCAACACTTGTGATCAAATTCAAAGGAGAAGTCCTTTTATTTGCATCTCTCCCCATTGGTGCAGTTTGTGTAAAGCAAAGGAGGAAAGTGTTAACCACATTTTTCTTCATTGTTCTTACACGATTCAACTGTGGTGGAAATTGTTTCAGGAGGTTAGAGTAAGTTGGGTCATCCCAAAGGGTTGTTTCGAGCTTCTAAGCACTAATTTTGAGGCTCTAGGAATTGGGAGGAAAGCTAAAGCTTTGTGGGGTTGTCTGGTGTCGGCAGTTTTTTGGAACATTTGGTTGGAGCGTAACAAAAGAATTTTTGAGGATTATACTGGTGTGGGGGCAGCAGATCTATGGGGAAGAGTAAGATATTGGGCAGCCTTCTGGGCTTCAGTTTCAAATGAATTTAAGAATTACTCTCTTTCTCACATACTGTGGGATATGTTAGCAGTAGTAAAATGATTTTGGTTGAGGTTGTCCTACTTGTAATCTGATCCTCTGGAGAGTTTTTCTTGTTCTGTTCTTGGTGGATTTCTTATCCACTTCTGTGTATTACACTTTTCTTTTTAATAAACTGTTATAGTTTCTTCTCAAAAAAAAAAAATAGAAAGCATGATTGGAGATGCTCTAAGTAGACAGAATTTTAATTAAGTTCTATGACACAAAAGTAAAATAAAGGAGGAGAGATTCACTCCGGACTTTGGTGTCACAGAGGTTTTCTTGAAAAAACTCCACAGAAGCTAGACTGTTTTGGCGCACCGGCCTTCGGCATCACAAGAAAGTGTCTTGCACACAAGCCAAGTCAACTCATGCTTCACAAATGAGCAGGAAATCACAAGAACTGTGATTCCTTTCATATTAACGTTAAAGGCTTGAAGTAGCCTTTTTTTTCTTTTTTTTTATAGCACCATGTGTACAGAATCACTGAAAATACGTGTAAAAGACATATTTTACCACACTTAAATCCTAAACATGATCATGTAACATACGGATAATCCAAGATCATTAATATGACATGTAGAGTACATGTGTGAATTACATTCATTGCAACAAAAAAGTGTAAAAGCTCTTATATTCTACTTGTTAGTGGGATGCCCTTATTTTTTAAGCTTTAAGGTTTCTGCCTGCTACTTGGTTTGTTTATTTCTTTTATTCGTACATATACGGGGAAAGTGTTATCTTTCTAAGCTGGCTGATTATCTTTTTAGATTGTGAATCTGGGTAATTGCTCAAATCAATACTTGTGTGCATCCAAATTCACCACATAAGTCTGGTGAGAGAACACCGTAGGTTCAGCCATGCATTTGGTAGATGTTTATGATCACTAAGAATTCATTTTCTGCACATGTGAACACTAAGAATTCATTTTTTGTTGTTAGTTGTTGTTGTAGACATGCAAAGGATTTTCCTATTTACAGTTGTATCCATGACATTTGGTAGATGTTAATGATTGCTATTTTATTTAATAAATAAGAGAAGAGGATATTAAATATGGAAGCGGGTAGGTACTGGTACTTGAATAAGTATTTTCACAAGTTCACAACTGTAACTCTTTGTTTAGATGCTTGGGTTGCAAGGTCAGAATAGGTTCTTGTTTTCTGTCCCATTTACGTGTCATTTACTCGGGAATGAGGTTGCTTATGTTATTCGAAATTGGTGCCATAAACCCACAGAAAATCTTTGCATTATATTCATATCTAATAAATTGGTCTTAAGTTTGGTGCTCTGTGATTAGAGAGAAGTTCAATTCTGGATGTAATAGGCTAAATTTAGTTTGACTAGATTGTGGATCTGCTGTCATGGCCAGGCAAAAGTTTTTCAAACTTTTCACTTTGATCAATAAAGTCGTCTTTTTCTATGTACAAAAATGAAATGATTTAATTTCTGTTGGAGAATATGATTGCCATGTTGAGGAATCATTGGTAATGTGGAATTACATATGGTTGTTGATCAATTTATTACAGCTGTAGTTATTCTACATTCTAATATATGTTGGTCTATTAAACCTTGACAGGCTGCCAAAGAAGCAAGATATGACAAGGAAGCTGTGATGAAATTTTTCCGTGTGGTCTGTGTTCATGCTCGTTGTTAGCTTTTTCTTTTTGCCTTATGAAAGATTCCAACTTTTGTCTCGGTTGTTTCAGTTGATCAAAAGAAGATATTTTTCCGATGATTTACCTGCACAGAATCCATGGTCTAGTTCTCAAGTACAAAGACCTGCACAGACTGTAGATGAAAATTGGAGTGACGAGGATCATTCCTACAGGAATGCCAGGTAGGTTCAGCTAGTTACATTGTTCTCCTTAACTTGTTATATTTATCACCATTAATAAATAATTTATGGCGGGTATGCTGGCTCACAAGTGAGATGGTCTTCGTGTGATAAAATGCAAAACAGCGATTCATTGCATTTTGGTGTTCAGATGCGTAAGTGTTGCAGGTCCTACTCTATAACTGTGTCGAATGCTAATCTATAAGTAACCATGGGCATGCCAGTTATATGACAACCCAAGTCATGATGTTTTGAATACTAACCCGTGACTGTTTATTCACCATCATCTCTCTCCTCACAATAGGCTGTTTTACTATGACTGGACGAGTGATGTTTCTTTTTCTTTGTTGGCAGCTTGCGTGCTGATCCTTACAAGTACAACATGCTCCCTCCTCTTCCAGCGCAACGCAATCTGACACCACCTCCGACACTTTATCCTCAGCAACCAGTTTCGGTTTCTGAAAACTACAGACTTCCTAGGTTTTCCCATAATAGTTACTCAGAAATCAGCAGTGCAGCTAGATCAAAGCGCTCCGATATTAATGTGTAATTGTCATTGCCTCTGGTTAATGTGATTATGTTTTTGCATGAATGAATTCTAGTGTACGCGGCCAAAGTTCATACCATTTTGTTTACCTGTAACACCATTGATTATTTTACTCTATAGGTTATCGTTGTAAGTGGCTTTTGTTTTAGGTTAAGTATATATTGATTGATTCATCGACCTGAGAAAGTACAGGCAATTCTTTCATCAACTTCTCTTTGTTTGCAATTTCTTGTCAATTATATAGTGTTGAGGACATTTTTGTCATCTTCTCTATTCGAAGTTCTCTTTAACTGGCTGGTAAGATACAATGAAATATGTCACGTATATTTTGTACGCATCACACTTATGTCACCCAATTCTACAAAAGTCTGCAGATTTATCGTATATCACTCAAAAAATAATTCATTCATGTCACCAAAGTTTTACGCGTTGCCTCACTCACTGGTGACTGGACCACAAGCGCCTTGCCTACACTACCTTGCTCGAGTCTTGAGCAATTACTACTTGACTGAACTGCAACTACGAGGCAACAAAGGTAAATTCAAAGGAATTTTAACGAAAAGTTTTAGATATTGTTTATTTTAACAAAAAATCATATTTTTACACTAAAAAGTTAATCTTGGTAATATTTATTTTATTCTTTATTTTGTCATTATAGTTAAAACTCAAAGTTTTCAAATCATTTTCATTAGTTTTCTTAAATTCAAAACAATATCGTTTATAAATTAAAATAGTAACATCGCATATATTGAAAATCTTATTAAGTACTAAGACATGCCTTCAGTTTTCTTAACCTGAGCTTATTATTATTTCATCGATACGAGGGAAATGAAATTCATACAAGGACAAATGATCCAAACAATTTTAATTGTTCAGTTTCAGAAGAGTATTTAATATTTATACTCTGTAGATTACGTAGAGAGGTTATTGCTGTTGTGGATAATCCGAACCCTCGAATTGAATGAATCGAAGAATGGGTTCCAGTTCATCCATTAATAATAATAAATCGGAGTGAGCGTTCCGAGTGGCCGGTGGAAGGAAGCTTCAAAGTCTCGTACAAGAAACAATTAATGGATGAAAAGAAAAAGGAGGAGGCGGTGTGCGTGACTGGAGCCAATGGCTTCATAGGGTCGTGGTTGGTCAAGACATTACTGGAAGAGGGCTACACCCGCATCCACGCCTCCATCTTCCCTGCCTCCGATCCCTCCCACCTCTTCTCCCTCCCCGGCGCCGACTGCCACACTATCACGGTCTTTGAGGCCGACCTCCTAGACGCCGACGCCGTCGCCAGGGCCGTCCAGCACTGCCAGGGTGTCTTCCACGTGGCTTCCCCCTGCACCCTCGACGACCCCACCGACCCCCAGGCTGAGCTGGTGTTGCCCGCCGTGCAGGGCACCCTCAATGTACTCCAAGCCGCCTCGAAGTTCGGAGTGAGGCGCGTCGTCCTCACCTCCTCAATCTCTGCCATGGTCCCCAACCCCTCCTGGCCTCCTCACAAGCCCTTCGACGAGTCCTCTTGGACCAACCTCGACTACTGCAAAGCCCGCCAGGTAGTAACTGTGCCCCTAATTAATTCATCATCCCTAATGCTAATTAAGTTACTTTACGTGACGATATCATTTATCATCATCATCATCATCATCATCCCCAACCCAAATTAAGTTACTTACTTGATGATGATATCATTCATTATCATCATCATCATATATAATTACTTATTCGTAAGAAGAGAAGATGAACAATGAACATCGACATTTTATCCATAATAGTAGTTAACAGTAATAATCTATTAATCTTGGACAGAAATGGTATCCGGTGTCGAAGACAGAGGCAGAGAAAGCAGCTTGGGAGTTTGCAGAGAAGCATGGACTGGATGTGGTAGCCATCCATCCGGCCACATGTCTTGGGCCTCTCCTGCAGCCTAGCCTCAATGCAAGCTCTGCTGTTTTGCTCAACTTGCTCCACGGATCCAACGACACCCAAGAGCATCACTGGTTGGGGGCTGTCCATGTCCAAGATGTCGCCAAGGCACAAGTTTTGCTCTTTGAGTCTCGTGCTGCTTCTGGCAGGTACCTCTGCACCAATGGCATCTTCCAATTCGCTAACTTTGCCCTCACTGTCTCCAAACTCTTCCCTCAGTTTCCCATTCACAGGTAGGTTTGCTGCTTCTAGTTTATTTATTTGCTACATTTTATCCCTTGTGCGTAGACTTTCTTTTTGGATGCCAAAAGGAACACAAAAGAATTTTTGTGGAGGGAAATGGGACTCATAATCATAAATGTGATTGTGTTATATTTTATGGAAGTATTATTTTGCTAGCACTTTGAACTATTATTACCATATACATGCGAAGGCAACAATCTCATTCACTCTGGCGCAACTTATAGAAGATAATCAAACACTTTCGATACCTGTAATTTTATCTTGTTGCCTCATGTAGTTTATGATTACTTGGTTATTCTTTTCTCTCCTTTTTACAAATCAAATTTTAAGTGAACGCCCAGAGATCCATGAAATCAAATATAAACAAAACTAAAGTTATCATCAGTCAATTTGGACTTGCCTGAGTACAGTTTGAGTTGTGAACAATATAGACATGTACTGATTAAGATAATGTTTATTCGTGTCGGTTGAATTACTAGTATCGTTATTGTTTTCCTGTCTGTCTGGTTGGCTTGTTCCTTAGAGAAGTAGAAGTAGAAGTAGATGGTAATGTTTGACTTGAACGAAATCCGTACAGGTTTAGCGGGGAAACCCAGCCAGGGCTAAAGGAATGCAAGGATGCCGCAAAGCGATTAATTGAGCTGGGGTTGGTGTTCAAACCAGTTGAAGATGCTGTGCAGGACACAGTGGAGAGCCTCAAAGCGAAAGGCTTTTTGAAGCCGGAAATATCACCATCAAACTCAAAATAGAGATGGCAGCGAACATAATAATAATAATAATAATAATAATAACTTAGTACTATTTCTCTCTAGTTATGACTTTTATGATTGGTTTATGTTTTGTTTGATAATTGTGATTTATAATATATTTAAAAGTATTGATGAGGGTCAGGTCAGTTGAGTTGGTTGTAAATATGGTTATTGTTTATTTTAGTTTAGGGAATGAGATGAGTAGCCATTGCCCATTGGCAATTTGATTGCTAAAACGACACTGATGATGTAGAGAGCATGGCATTGGCCAATGGCCACATACAAATACAATACAATTGCAGATGAATGAGAAAGAATAAATAGCAGGACAATGAGCTAGGCACGTCACGTGGATTGGGATCCGTTCTAATGTCGTACTAATGAATAATGAGAGAGGTTGTTTAGATGGGTATCAGTCTTTGTCGCCTGTAACCAGGCAAAGCAGATTGTATTGTATTGTATTTGTATTGTATTGTATTGTATTGTATGGTATATTTGTATTTGATTTGGATTGCCTGGCGCTCTGGCCTTTAGTTTAGTGTTAAGCCTACCTGTCTCCTCTTGCAATGAATTATGCATTTTTATGTATTATTATTGTTTGATAAAAGTGACCACCCAACACTCCATGTGCATCATCTTCCCTACCCCTTACCCTTTACCCTTCACCCACTACCCCTCTATCCTTGTTCTGACAGTGACTTCTTTTTTCATAACAAAGGAATCAATCCATCTGCTATATATTCTTGTATTTTTCTATTTCTTTTTCTGATTTTTTAGGGGGGAGAGAGAGAGAGACGTGCAGGTGCAGGTGCACTTCAATCATGTCATGGTGGAGGTCTCGGTTGGTTCCTCTCCTCTGGCATTTGCATGTGCCCCTAACCAAAAGGCCCACTCGCCAACTTTCTTCCACTGCATTTCATTCCATTCCATGTTTTTCCTTTAAGTTAAGCTGCTTCAGCTTGAATTAATGTGAGAAAATAAGCCTCCGTCCACAACCACCAAAGACACAAGATCGATGACCACTACCAGTCCAGCACCTTGCAGCAGCAGCAGCAGCACCACCACCACCCGTTCCTGGTGTGGCTACTTACTGTTTTATAATATCCATGACTCTGTTTCTAGCTAGTTCCTACTTACTCACTTGATACCTGACTCACTCGATCCATTTCCATTTTTTGAATTGATAGGTCCATAAGTGAGGACTCGCTTAAAAGGTATGTGCAGTTTGCAAGCGAAAGCTGCATTCAAGAATTACTGTCTGCTTCTGACTCCAACAGACCCAACGACGGCTGGAAACCCCTCCTTACTCTTGGCAACGGAGTTGAGATCTCCAAACGCAGGTCTGGATCCTTTCACACCTTCCGCAGCCGCTGCCTCCTCACTTCTCTGTCACCCCAGCAATTCATTACCGTTGCAAACGCCATCGATGCTGCCAAGCAATGGGATCCTCATCTTGTAGAAGCAAGGTACATAAAAGATCTTGGAGATAACCTCAGCATCATCCGTCTCAGGTTTGGAGATCATTCAAAGCCCCTCTTTCGAAACAGAGAATTCGTAGTCTACGAGCGACGTGAAACCATGGAAGATGGCACACTGGTGGTAGCAGTTGCTTCACTTCCAAAGGAGATAGCTGCCGGATTGGAACCAAAGCAAAATAACGCCATCAGGGGGCTGCTGCTGCAATCAGGATGGGTTGTTGATAAGCTTCAAGGTCACTCCTGCATGGTTACCTATGTTGTTCAGGTCGCCTCCTTATTTATTTTCCTTTTGAATTTGCAGTTTGCAGAGTATGAATGAATGTTATGAAAACCTTGATCAATTGTTAGTCATATAACTGTAACAGGTTTTCTTGTCATTGTTGAATGAAAATGCAGTTAGATCCTGCCGGATGGATGCCGAGGTGCTTTGTCAATCGACTTAACAACAGACTCGTTATGATCATTGAAAATCTAAAGAAACTGGCACAAGCCTCTCCTCCTACTGATGCCCAAACATCCTGAGATCACAACTACCTACATTGTACAAACTACAAAGTGGAGGAGAAACTTAATCTCCCCTAGTTATCCTTTATTTTGGCATACCCTAATTAGCCTAGTTAATAATTATGACGTTGCCAATTATCTGATCCATTCTCTCTCTCTCAATTAAAGTTTCATTTGAAGGGGGAAAAGGAAAGAGAGAAAACAGTCGACCTCTCTTCTTTTTCTCTCTTGTTTCTTAGCTCTTAAGAAAGGATTAATGTTTAGGCGTCCAAGGTTTCTCGGCTTGTATCACACTGATGCCTTGCATACTCTCTCTACTCCTGCCCAACCCATCTTCTCTCTTCTTGCCGGAAGTGATAGTTGCAGCACCGCAATCCCTCCCCATCCACCAGATTTCTTATGTACCAATCTATACCGGACTTTTAATCCTGGCCGTTCAAAGAAATCCAGTGATCACTGTCTTTCGTGTTTTGGTAACTTAGTCTTCCATCACCACTTCGACCCTCTCCATTGTGCCACGGCTTCCGTCTGCCCACCTCATTCATTCAATCCCTTCTCCCCCGTCATCAACGTTCCTACTCTCTAGAGCTTCAGTTACGCGTGTTCCACATTGCTTCCATTAACTAATAATTTGAATTTTAGCTTAGCTAAACTTTTATGAAGATTGATCTAACGTGCTGCCTGCCTACTTTCTGAAGGTATTTCCATCACTCATTTTTCTCCTCTATTAAACTTGAGATAATTCTCCTCTATCACTACACAATACTGAACAACGGCATTGGCAGCAGTATTCCCCCCATGGGACACTACGACAAAAACTGAAATATAATTCAAGTACCAATGAGTTCTCACCACACTCCAGAATACCGAGTGAAGGACAAATTGGAAAAACTCCATTTTATCCTGGGTTGGATTCATGTAGTTGGGAATTCTTCTCTTGTTAAGAATACACACAAAATCATATAGCCAACATGTGTGTGTGTGTGTGTAATAAACCCGATTGCTAGGCAACTGATAAGTCATTGTATCGACAATACAGGAAGCTGTATCCTCCAAGTACACAGGATGTGTACTTCAAATGACTATTTTGACAGACATTCCAAACCATTACATCACTCAACAATTCAACCACAACATTCTACAGATTCATCATTATTCCATCATGGGATAACCCTTATTTGGACGGACCAACACCTGAGTGCTTTACAACATTACAAATGCTTCAGCTCAGACCATAATTGTCGACCCTTTATTTTGCACTTTGGGATGGATACGCTTCATCTGAATTAAAAAAGGGAGTTTCAGAAGAATGGAACTGACGAATTCAAATAGGGTCCCTGAAGCACCAATCAACACAAAAGCAACAATAGGCATTTCTTTCGTATGGTGCCTCACGTATTTGTCAAATGCCAGATTTAACCAGAACATTAGATATCTGCTTTTACTTTAACCAAGAGAGTAACTTATGAAACTTTAATTCAAACCTCTTCAACCCAATTGTTTAACTATGAAGAAGGAGCATCCGGCTGCTTTTCTGGTAAAGCATCTAGGAATGCTGGTATCTTATTGTATGCCTCATGCAACCTGGCCAAAAGGGGAAACTGAGTCTGCACAAACATTGAGTGAAAAGAGATTAATCAGAAGATACAGATGGAGAAAGCCACTTGAAAGTTAGACCATAAATTCTTAAAAAACTGAAAACCCTCAGCTCTAACAAGCTCAGTAAGAGATGAACAGAGGTTCACTACGCTGAACACATTGAATAGACTTCAAATGTCAACCTAGGCCTTGAACTAGTACAATTGAGTTCTTCGCACCACCCCACCTCCTAAATAACTAGGAAATGATACAAAGTCCCATATCAGGAAGAGATGTGGTATTTCTAAGTTTACATTTCGAGGGAAAAATAAAGTTTTATTATGAAGGAAAGAGACGTTTGGTGCACTCTCTGCATATATCTTTTCTTAACCGAGTCCCTGTTAGTACCTTATTTATGGTAAACCTACCATGATATAAACCCCTAATTAATGACCACTATAATTTCCACATCAATGTGAAAAGCTACCATTCGTATCATAAGAACAGATGTGCAGATCAAAAACGAGCAGTGACTGATTCTTATGATAAAAATTATAGCTAGAATAAAAGAGACAGGTTGCTCCTGAAAGTTGAATCAGATAGGAACTTGATTTCTGACCTAAAAGGGACAACAACTTGATCATGTGATGGAAACATTACAACACCACAAAATTGGATTAGTTTCCATCATCACGCGAAAAGGGGGAAAAAAAAAAAAAAAAAAAGAAGAAGAAAATTGTTATGATACAAATCAGATAAATTTAACATTACACAATCAAGTGAATAAATGTTCATTTGCTAGAGTTGTAACTTGCACAAGAATCGATTGATAAGTACCATGTCTAGCTGGAACCTTGTAATGGCTGCACAAAGCTGCGGTGCCAGAAACAAATCTGCCTGCAAATATTTGTCAATATTTTAGAGATAAAGAATTTCACACGAACACTTGTTCTGTGGAACATTATGAAGTGACAATGCCGTGCAAACATGCTACTCAAATTTTAGAGTTCATGTAAGGACTTTTTGAAAATCTAAATCACAAAACTTCCGCAGATTTTCCAAAAATCTTGATTGAATACCACAAGACTTGTATGGAATCTCTAAAAATTCTAGAAATTGTAATTGAATACCACAAAACTACTGACTCTTCAATAGTCTACATCATATATACACCTAAACTTCTTAACTCCACAAACTTTTTTGTAAAATCCATCAATTTCCATATAATCTCATACTTAATGATACTCTTAGTACTTCTAGGAGTGTTTGGCAGTCCTATTTAGAGTTGGCAAATCAACCCATTGGATTGTTAATGGGTACCCATTATGACTCATTTAGTTTGATTTTACCTTACGTCATCATCAGCACTACCAATCTCATCCTTATATTGTGGTGATATCAAATTAAATGGATCTTGACGGATACCCCATTAACAACCCAAAAGGTTAATTTGCCACCTCTAGTCCTATTAGAAGCCTATAAATATGTATATCTTTTGGTGCCTTGGTATGTCCTTTCTTCTCTCTTCACTCCTATTATTCTTTTTTTTTTTTTTTTTTTTTTTTTTTAGTATATCGATATTTTTACACTAAGGGCAGGAGGAGTTCGGCTAAGCCACACAATGGGTAGTCTAATTTGGTATCGAATTTACCATCCACGAGATTCGAACCTAACCTCCTATTATTCTTTATTTCTCTAAAATTATAGAAACCCAAAACATTCATTTCCCTTAAAACTTTCTATATCCCCAAATTTCCGTCAATCCATAACATACCATAATCAAGAAATCCAGTAACCTTAAACCTGCCTCATAAATGGTTTCTTTTCTGGTTATTGACTCTAGTTTTTGGGTCATATTATTTCAAAAAGTTTCTAAAAGTGTTCTTATTTTCCAACATAGAAAAGGATTGCGAGTCTTTTTTTTTCTTTCTTAAAAAGGAGAATAAAAAAAAAGAGGACAAAATGAGCAAACAGACCATGTAAACTTCATCTCCAGTTGCATATTTTCCTGCATGGTTGTTCAGCAGTTCTTCAAGTGCTGAAAGACATGAAAATAGCAGATAATTAAGCCTACAACCATCCCTAGAAAAGAACAACTGTAGACAGGAGTTTCATATATTGTAGGATTTTCCACAGAAAATAAAATTGTGGTTTGACAAATCACACATTTGGGATGAGTTGAGGGATAGAGACGCAAGTTTGAGGTGGAAATATCATTATATCTTTTCTAGGGTATAGAAACTTTGGGCGAGAGTAAGAATATAGACTAAGGCAAGAGACACGGGTCTTAGATAATAAATTCGGGTTTATGTCAGGGCGCTCAACTACGGAGGCAATTTATCTCTTACGGAGATCATTTGAACGACATAGGGATATGCAAAAGGATTTGCACATGGTCTTTATAGATATGGAAAAAGTGTTTGACAAGGTCCCAAGAGAAATTATTTGGAATCCAGAGAAATTATTTGGAGGATTCTAGAGAAGAAAGGAGTACGAGTAGCATATATCCAAGCAATAAAGGATATGTGTGAAGGAGCAAAGACTCCAGTAAGAACTCATGAAAGACAAATTGAAAGCTTTCCCATAACCATAGGATTACACCAAGGCTCAGCTTTAAATCGTTACCTATTTGCATTGGTGATGGATGAGTTAACGAGACATATTTAAGATGATATCTATTGGTGTATGTTTTTTTACAGAAAATATAGGGTTGATAGATGAAATGCAAGAGGTAGTAGATGCGAAGCTTAATGTTTGCGGGAAGTGTTGGAATCTAAGGTCTTCGACTAAGTAGGTCAAAAGACAGAGCATATAAAGTGCAAGTTCAGTGGGAATAGGGGTCCAATGAGATAGGAGTGAGGATTGAATAACAGGAAGTACCAAAGAGTGAATGCTTTCATTATCTTGGATCTATCTTTCAAAAGAACGGAGAATTGGATGGATATCTTAACCATTGAATACAAGTTGGATGGATGAAGTGAAATAGTGTGACCATCTTATGCCACTAAAGCTTAAGGAAAAGTTTTATAAGACGACAATAAGAGCAGGGCGGTCAAGCAAACGTGCAAAAAATGAGTGTAAAGGAGATAAGAATGCTTCGTTGGATGTGTGGCAACACAAGAAAGGACATGATTAAGAATGAGGATATCCGAGGTAAAGTAGGAGGGGTTGCAATTGAAGATAAGATGAGAGAAAATTGATTAAGGTGGTTTAGATGTATGAACCCAAGACCTAAAGATGCTCCAATTAGAAGATGTGATTATGAGACATGGTCAGGGCAAAAGGGATAGAGAAAGACTAGGAAGACTTGGAAAGAAACTCTAAGAAAAGACATGGAGTACTAAGAGCTAATGGAAGACTTGGCGCAAAATTGAGCACAGTAGCGTTCTAGGATTCATGTAGCCGACTTCACTTAGTGGGATAAAGCTTTGTTGTTGTTTGTTGTTGTTATAGAGTATAAGAACTTTAAAATGAAAAAGGTGTCGTTATTTTTAAAAGTGTGGCATCATCTGCGAACAATCCTTATTTAACTTTTAATGCTTTCTTGAGATTCTCTTTTTCAGGGGAGGGATGGACCATTAGCTTTGTAAATCTTACCTAAAAAGCCTTTTCCAATATGAAATTGAACCCATTCAAGTTTCTCAACGGACCTAACTTTTTCTTCAATGTACTTCTGTAAATTGAAAAAGCAGCAAAACAAGATCCATATCATTTAGGTTATATAATAGTATCATGAGAAGTAAAGTCAATATTATATTCAGCTAATTACCAGTACAGTCAGATTCTGTAGAGGTTGTATGCTTGAGGAAACAATATTTGCAGCCTGCATATCAGATGAGGAGGGACAAGCTAATAGCATAAGAATTTTGAACATACATTTAAAATCTTACATATTTTAGATAAATTTACGAATACTTTTCTTTTTTGTTTGGGTCAGAACGGATCAGAACATGTTCCACAGTTACACTTGGAAACTTAAACTACTAATACTATATCATACTTTTTTCCTTGGTTGAATTAGCATCACTCAGCGTTTTAAACACAATATAGTAAGCACCAATACAGGTGAAACTAATTTTTCCATTCCTCATAATCACAATAAAGCAACTGATCCACATCATGTGTGTAGGCCATCACATACTCATTAATGCAGTTCTGGGTAAGTTGCACATGTTTTGCAGCGCAATTACTTGTATTGCACCAAGAAATTGAGTCACTCCGCCAATTTTTAAGGCATTGAGTGCACGATCCGCTCAATTAGTTCTACATGGAAAAACACAATATAACGGGAGGGGAGTTTTCAAGGACTATATGCATACATCTTTTTTTGTTTGGTAACTTTGGTTTCTTTCTCTGTTGCATTTTTGGTTTCTTTCTCTGTTGCATCGGTAATACTAATAGTTGAGAAAAGGAATGAATAATTAGAAAGAGAAGAGAGAAAGAAGCAGTTAGACCTGACCTGGTAATTGATAGCCTTTTTCTGAAGATCTGGTGGTAACAATGGATGCTGCGGGTACTTTTCTTCTAAATACTAGACATAAAGAAGAAGATTAATGCAATGCAATGGAATATTAGGTATTTGGATGGAGGAGAAGCAATCAACAAGTGTAATAAGAAGATAGAGGAGAAAGTAGAAAGAAGAGGGTACCAATTACCAGTAGGATGGCAAATGAGTCAGCAACAACGGTGTCCCCATCCACAAGCACAGGCACATACCCCATCGGATTTAGCTTTCTGAACTCTGCTTTATCCAAATTACAATAAAAAATATAGACAAAATTACAATAAATGAGTTAGTTGTTTGTCAATTGTCAATGGAGGGAGGGACTAGACTAAACTAACCGGGACTGAATTGCTCTCCCTTCACCAGAGCTTTGTACTCGTATTTCAGCCCTAATTATTATTAATTCAATACATATTAAATTATTACATGAATGAACCAACAAATAAACGAATATTTACTTCTTTAGAAAGAAAAAAAAAAAAAAGGAAAATTGACCCTTCAAGTTGAGAGCAATTCGGACACGGAAGGAGCAAGAGCTCATCCAGTAGGAATAAAGCTTGAGTTGTTGTTGGCCACTTTCAGTCGCCGCCTGCGCCTCCACCTCCTGTGCTTCCATCTTATCATTTGTTATCGTTATCTATCAAATCAAACAAATCAATCAACCGAATATTAATCGAACACAGAAAAGAAATTCACTCACCATTTAATTACTTAAACGCAGCAGAGCAGCATCAGCCTCGCCCAGCCCAGCAGTTTTCAACTTTTGATGTTTGACAGACAGATTATTCGATTACTGAGTTTTGAGTTTTGACAGATAATTCTACTTTGTTTGACTTACATTGGTTTCTTGCCGTTTGCGCAATTTTTTTTCTTTTTATTTATGGGATGTGCTTCTCACACACTTATTTTTATTTATGGGATAGCAAGCAACTACTTATAAAAACGCGAGTCACGACAATGTTTCAAGTTTGAAGATTCTACGCAATTAAAAATTATTGTTTTACTGATACTCCACGTATTGTTCAATGGATAATGATAAGGAAATTAATTTTTAAATTAAATTTATAAACTAAATTATGTGTTATCGTACAGAAATAAACACATTAGTTGATACTTAAATAATAATTCAATCATCTACAATCATATTATTTGGTATGCAAGTTTGATTTAAAAAAAATTAGTTTTTACCTTATCACAAAGTTCCTAAAATTGACCTACCCTATCAAAATGGTCTAATAAAATTGAAAATTGATCAACGTAATTCTTGAAAATGTGTTCCGCAAATCAATTTAGTACTTCCGTAATAATTCTGTAAAAGTTTCTGTTATGTGTTGATGTGACACATAATTAGATCCCATAACTTTAATTTATAAATAAAAAAAATCTTTTATTTTTATATAATTAAAAACTTAAAAAATATATATATAATGATGAACTGGGAACTCTGCAGCTCGACTGCCTCGACAACAATGGCGGAAATCTCCACTTTCAGATATTCCAGACGTAAAAAAAAATGCCGATGCGAAGGCCATTATTCAAATTCTGCAAAAAACCTGAATTAACTTTTCTTATTTTATATAACTTTTCTTTCTTTTTCCAAAGGTTTTTCATTCCTTCTGCTTTCCACTTTCCCTCTTCGTACAAAAATGGCAGCAACATCGGGTTCTTTCAAGTCCAATTTCCAGGAGGAGAGAGCGGTTGCTCTCTATCCTGAAGGGCTACTCCTACTCCGAGCTGGGTGGCTTCCCCACATCGAAGAGTAAGACGCCGTTGGGGTCTCCCCGCTGTTGCACTTATCGATCAGTTGGGCACGAGAGTGGTTATTCGCCTGCCACGTCAGTAGTTATATATTAACAGATTTTTTAATGGAAGTCTAACGTTCAACCAATTCATAAGACAAGGCTATTGTAATTTTTAAACATGAGATATGAGATTGTCCTCGCAATTAAGTTAAGGTAGTTTTGTGTAATTTTTTTATTTATTTAAATATTTTTATCTTATTTATAGGATCCAATTACGTGCCACGTCAACACATAACGAAAGTTTTGATAGATTATTTGCAAATGGATTACATTAATCAATTTTCAATATAAAAAATGAGGTGGATAAATTTCAAAGACCAATTATGATAAAAAATTATTTAGAACGTTTTCTATTTTGTTTCTTATGATGAGTACTGGGGTGCAATTTCATGTAAGCATATATGATTGCAGAAATGAGAAGCTGGAAGGGCACATTCAACCAGCAGACTCCTCTGCTTTGTAATTGCTAAATTGTTGCCCTATCATGAATTATGATTATTTCCCGGGTAACCTTTACTCAGACAAAGAAATCGAATGACAAAATGAGGATAACTAATTTTTTAGGGTTCCTTTTGAAGAGCTGATACAAAAATTCCACAAGAACTCCAAAAAAACATAATATGAATCTTGATGTAGGACAAATTTTCAACCTTGAAGCAAACACAATTTCAAACTTAACCACTTATATTCTGTTTGGATGAAGAAATTTAAATTTACTATGGAATTATAAAATGAGGGAAATTGAAATGACATAAATTTATTTGGTAAAATTTGTTAAGTTTCTTGTTTAGTTAATCTAAAAGAACAATGGAATTGGATACGGAATTTGTTATTTTTAAACTCTTGCTCATAGAAATTGAGAAATGACACCTATTTACATAAAATTTAAACTTGGAATTAGAGGTCTCAAATTTCAAGTTTTTTTTTTTTTTTTCCACGCGCAAGTTCTAAATTTCTATGTTTATGAATCTAAATAACGGAATTGGTTCATGTCAATTTATAAATTCTGACTTTTGTCAAAATTTTAAGTTTATTGTTCTCGTCCAAACATAATATTGAAGTTTTTGAAAATTTCTACACAACCAGACAACATATGAAGTGGCATGCAGAATTATGCACGGTGTGTTTGTGGTAAAGACAAAGGTTTGGAATTTTTTCTGACCACAGGAAAACTTGAGATTGGTTTGGCGTGTAAGGTGTGTGGAGAATGTGATGTATGAGGGTTGTTTTGGTAAGCAAGTGGGGGTGTATTTAGATTATTTTTTAATTTAAAAAAAAAGTGTAGAGTGTTTTAAGCAAGTGAGGTTTATTCAACAATATGTGAGGAATGTTAAAAAAAAAAAAAAATTTAAAAAAAAATCATTATAAAAAGTGTTTTTTTCCCTATATAATCAACTGGCACAAAGTAATTGAATTGTTGGGGTCATTAGCGAATTCATATCAGCAAAAAAAGAAAAGAAGCTTGGACGAAATCCTAACATGGAATGGCACTGATGTTAGGGTAAATTATACAAAATTGCCTTAATTATGGATCACACAATAATTTTATATCTCATGTTTTAAATATTATAATGTCATATCTCAATTTATGAATTCGTTGTAATGTCATACCACTATTAATCAATCTATCAAACGAATTGTTAAGTAATGACGTGATAAATGTAAGGTTCATATTTTTCTGACGTGGAAGATCATGTAGATAAAAATAAAATTATAAAATAAATCAATTTAAAAAAAATAATTTTATGCCCAAAAAATTAAATAAAGAGGAGTGGGACCCACCCCAACAAACCATCCATCTTCGCCGTTCTTCCCCTCCATCCGCCCTCACTTTCCTTCCTTCACGACCAAAACCACAGCCCCGCGCCTCCTCCGACACCCCTCCTCCTCGTGTATTCCAATTCCAACCAAAACCCACAATTCAGATTCATGATTTTACTTCGATTTTGAATTTCATTTTAAAAAAAGCATAAACAAAGTTTACTCAGATGGTGCTTGGTCCTCTCGACGAGGGTTTTGCCATCCTCACCCTTCTTCCCCCTCTATTCCTGAGTGCATGCCGCACCCCACCATCCCCTTTCTTCCCTCACACTTATTTTTCTCTCTCGCCACGCCAGCACCCAGAACCACCATCCCACCTCGATGAATCCCGCCGCAATTGAAGCTAGAGCCGCCAACATAGTCACCATCTCGGCAGCTACGATCTCGAAAGGTTGACGACGATGGTGCTCAGGAAGAAGATGGACATGGTTTTGGAGGTGGGCGTGGAGGTCTGGACGAGAAGAGATCGTTGTCGGCGAGAGAAGTTGTCTTCGCACGCTACCGCAAAACTCTGGTTGAGAGGGTCAAGCACCACCTGGTAAGTTTCGTTTGTGCATTTTTTTAATGAAATTTGAAATCGAAGCAAAAATTTTGAATCTGAATTGTGGGTTTTAGTTGAATTGGAATTGCAGGAAGATGAGAGGTGTCGGAGGAGGAGCAAAGCTGTGGTTTTAGTGGTGAAGGAAGGAATGAGGGGTACATGGAGGGGGAAGAAGGGCGAGGATGGATGGTTTGGTTGGGGTGGGCCCCACTCATTTTTATTTAATTTTTAGACAAAAATTATTATTTTTGTAAATTGATTTTATTTTATAATTTTATTTTCTTATCTACGTGGTCTTCTACGTCAGAAAAATATGGACCCTGCATTTGTCACGTCATCATTAACGACCAATTTGACGGATTGATTAACGAAGGTCTGACATTACAACGAATTCATAAGTTGAGGTATGATATTACAATGTTTAAAATACGAGGTATGAAATTGTGATGCGATCTATAGTTGAGGTAGTTAAATGTAATTTACCTTTGATGTTATAATGGATCAAGGTTGACAATGTGCTACCATAATAATTTGGTTTGAAGTTGTATTTGGTGAGAATCGGACATAAGACTTCTTATTTACAAGTAAAAAAAGAATTATTTCTAAATCATATTATTAAATGTTAGATACTCATATTCAAGGATGACAATGATCGAAATTGAAATGGCTTATTTACTCCAACACCCCCTAAAACTCAACCTTCCACTCATTGTCCCAAGAAATTCAAAATTTCTCACTTGACCCCCTAAGTGTATGTGTCGCACTTTGCCCATACTGTCATGTTAAAATTTTCATTAGTGTGCTGACATGACGTGCTAGTGACCCATACATCCAAAAAGATAGCACCCGATAGATATAATGAGACAATTTGTAAAACTATATAAAAAAAAAAAGGGAACTAAAAGCAAAAAAAAATTTGTAAACAAACAAACTAGTGTTGTAAACATTCTTAGTTTAAGTGTGATTGTGTAAATCCTAGATTAGATTTGATTCTAGTTATCATTTTCTATTGTATCTTGTATTTCTTGGGAATGAAGGAATATTTTCTCTCCTTTTACTACTATAAATAAAGGCACAATGTAGGAGGGATAACAACACACATTCCCCTACAATTCTACAAACACATCTCTCTCTCACTTTCTTCTCCTTGCCTCCGGCCACCATAACCTTATCAGATAAAATAGACCACAAAAACAAATATGAAATTAATAAAAACAAAAGACAAGTATGAAAATTTTCTCTTTAGTTTGAGAAAGAGTAGAGGGGTTGGATGTGACGAAGGATGCATTGGTTGGCGTTAGTTGTGGCGTCTGTAATTGCAGCTGATATTTTTATTTTTTTATTTTTTTATTTTTTTTATTTTTTTTTATTTTTTAATTTTGTTTTAGCTTGTGTTTATCCACGTGACAATATGTCTTTAGTTGTAGGGACCTCACATAAAAACCATGTCAGCACATTAATTGAAAATTTAACATAACTTAATAGCAAAAAAGCTAAATAAAAAATAAAATTGAGAGAAGGTTGAGTTTCAGTGAGATACATAGTCAATATTTAGTGACTAAAATTGAGTAGGTGGTCAATTTCAAAGACCATGTGGTTAAAAGCATACAAAATGAAAAGCAATCCCAACCCAGAGGGCCCAAAGCCGTAAAAAAAATCCAACGGCCTCCTTCCCTCCATGTCCTCTATCCCTCTCTCTTTTCCCCCTTCCGTTGAGCTAGCCCTGAGAAGCTCTTGATACTCGAGGGCTCAGGACTCAAGGGTGCGAATGGTGGTGGTCCTCGCGGCAGG
The DNA here is from genome assembly GCF_963583255.1 of Pyrus communis. Classification (NCBI taxonomy): domain Eukaryota; kingdom Viridiplantae; phylum Streptophyta; class Magnoliopsida; order Rosales; family Rosaceae; genus Pyrus; species Pyrus communis. The sequence goes on from NC_084817.1 coordinate 24,102,200, forward strand.
CTGGTTTTTCGTGGGCTCTTCTTTGACAATCAATATTTGGATTGGACACGTGTAGGCTTTAGGCTGTAGGATTAATTGGGTCCGTTGGGAGTTAATAAGTTGATGGGGGATTGGGGACTGCAGTGCCAAAAAATCAGGTAGCTAGGAAGGAGACAAAGGAAATACGAGGCCAGCCGCCAACCACAGGATCTCTGCTCTCACCTCGATCTCAAGTGTTACTATCCTGATCCACAACAAAAGTAAGGTACACATAATATTTCATATTTGAGTGGTTGTTGGTTTTAGAATCATATGCTTCCTTGCTTAATTATATCCTTACAACAACTAATTAGTATAGAGAAAATGAAAATTTAAGGGAATATCTGTTTGTTTGTTTCGTTATTTCTTTTTGTGTGGGTATCTTTGAGTTGCGAACATCAGCCATTCATCCTTGCTAGTTACCGAAAATTGATGGTGCTCTGCTCCAGGGTTTCCATGCTAGACAGACTCACTTCAGTGTGGTAGACTCTAGTGTGTGGACTACGGAGTGGCAGGATATTAAAAATCCTCAACTCCCCTGCCGTTTTCTTTTTTCACATTATCATTCTTGATTATTACCGAGAAGTCTGAAGTGGTATTATAGGAGGACGATTCTCTTTCCTCTTAATCTCTTTTCTCTTTCATCTTCTCCTATTTGAACGATCAAAATTAAATTACGTCAACATCTTATATTGATTTGAGAAAATAAAAGAAGAAAATCCTGCCAAGTGGTACTGGTAAATAATAAATATTGGGGTAAAGTATAAAAAACTACCTCAACTATTGGTGTCATGATACTTTCATACCTCATCTTTTAAAATTGACAATGTCATACCTCATCTTACGAATTTGTGCCAATGTTATACCTTCCGTTAGCCTACCGTTAATTTTTCAGTTAAATGCTGATGTGGCTTAATCTATACCCCACTTTCTATTAAAAAAATCATTTAATATATTTTAAATATTAAAATAATAAAAAAAGTTAAAACAAAAAAAATAAAAAAAATCAAAACCTTTCATCCCATACACCGCCTTTCCCCCTTCTCTCTCTCCCCATCATCGTCCCCTCCCAAAACAAATCCAAACCCCTGCCAACCCAGAAAGAAAAAGGAGGAGGAAGAGGAAGAAGAAGGAAAAAAAAAAAACCCAGAAAAAAAACCCAAATCCCGTTCGCCGATTTTGCGAGGGGTGGATGCGGAGGGTGTATGTGAGGGGAAGATGAACTGGGATTTTTTTTTTCTTCTGGGTTGCAGGTAGGGGCTCAGGTTGGGGGATGGGGGAGAAGAAAGAAGGACGCGTGGGGGGGGGGGGCGTTGGGAAGGGATGAAGTTTTTTTTTTTTTTTTTTTCTTTTTCTTCTTTTGTTTTCTGGGTTGCAGGCTTGCAGCATGGGAGGGATGGAGGGAGGGAAAGGGTTGTTTTGTTTTGTTTTGTTTTGTACTTTTCTTTATTATTTTAATATTTAAAAATATTAAATGATTTTTTTTTAGTTTTTAATAGTATTTTATTAATTTTTTTAATAGAAAGTGGGTCTTGAATCAAGCCACGTCAGCATTTAACTGAGAAATTCACACCAAACTAATGGAAGGTATAACATTGGCACAATTTCGTAAGATGAGGTATGACATTATCAATTTTAAAAGATGAGGTATGAAAGTGTCGTGACACCAATAGTTGAAGTAATTTTTTGTACTTTACCTTAAATATTAACACTCGTAGCATCAGTTGTCAGTGCTACAAGCCTACGGGAGGACATACAAGTACGCGACTAGTTGCAACTTACATGCCACTATTTTCATCATTTCTCTATTTTTTTTCTCAGTTTCATATTTGTGGGAAGCATTCGCTTCCTTCCTACCGAGTAAATAAAGATATTGTTAAAGAGATTAAATTTATAAATAAAATGTTATAAAATAAATAATATGGAAGTTGACAATTAAATTATTACTTAAACGTTAATAAACTTGTTAATTTTCTATTAGTGACATATATTTTAGTTTACAAATTTTATTCATAAACTTTACTACTTAGCATTACCAGTAAATAATATCAGACGGAGTAGAAGCATTAGTAGTCCACAAATTTCTATAGTTGCATCATTTTCTCATTTGTTGAAAATATCCTTTAAAAAATACCTGGTTCATATGACAACGCGGTCCACAACTTTGGATGCTTCCCACCTCTCTACCCCCTCTCTCTCTCTCTCTCTCTGTGCAATGTGTTCAATGTTGTGAATCCCATATATATATATTGGCAGGCCTATGGCCTTCTGGGTTCGCTCAGTGGACAGACTGAGGTTGCTGGAAAGCTTTAGTCGGGAGCATTAAGCAAGTTTGAGAAAGAAATAAATTAATTTGGGCCATGGATAACAAGCAACCCCTTCTTCTGAGCCAAGGATTTGGAGGACATGTTAATTATTATGTCAATCTCAGGAAGACATCTCTTTCTGTAACCTTTGCAAAATGGATCCTCAAGATTGCCATGTGGGTGCTTTTCATTTCATGGGTTGCTCTAATGTTTCTGTTCCCATCAGATTTCATGCAGAAATTATTTCACAAATCGATCCAAGCCACTCAAGGAACTGTTTTTGGGATCACAGGTGGGCAGCGTTTCAACTTCTTTTTTACATGATTCTTCTTTCTCTCTCTCTCTCTGACTTAGAGGTCTCTTGTTATATATGCAGGAAGCCTATTCCTGGTTTTCAGTAGCCCAATTCTCACTATTGCACTGCTTTCTATAGCATTTCTTATTATCTCTGGCGAAGAGCAGCTCCACGAGTATGTCTATTTTTAAGTTGGAAAATATTCATATTCTTTACCTATCCTACAGATTGAATATGCGTCTTTTCATTCATGTTTTGATCATGAGATCTTTGTATGTAATTAATTTATGAGTGTAGGAACAAGACTTCAAAATGTCCGAGTTTCCGCTTATGGACGTTCCCAGTTCTTGTGGATGGACCATTTGGGGTTGTTTCTGCTGCCGAGTTTATCGGGATATTACTCTTTGTTGTGTATGTTATCTGGGCTGTCTACAGTTATATCACGAGTATTCTCAGCTCCATGTCTGATCAGTTAACTTTTAAAGTGCAAAGGTATATTGTTTATCCCTAGAAAGTTATCCAATTTAATGACTTTTACACTTTGTTGTTGTTACTATCCATGGACGGTCTTTATTGCTTCATTGAAAGCTTTGTTTAATCAATAAAAAAAACAATATTTAAGCCATCATAAGATTTGTCTGGGTTTTTACTGTTTTAGTTAAAGTTCCAAATTGATGCACATTCATTCATCTAGGTATTCAGGCTTTTTAAGCCGAAACGCCTCTCAGTAAAGTTAATTAATTTAAATGGTTGAGAATCTAATCTTCTAAGGTGGCAACCCTATCTTCAGTTTAAGATTGGTTTCATTACCTGAGTTACCTTGTACTTGAACTTGTCAGTTGTTTGTTCCTGGAAATATTGGGACTTCGTTTAGGCTCAATTGGGATGTTTTGCCTGGCACTTTTGTTCCTACCGGTTGCAAGGGGATCAGTTCTTCTTCGACTTATAAATATACCTTTTGAGCATGCTACAAGATATCATGTATGGCTGGGACATCTCACCATGATGCTCTTTACCATCCATGGACTGTGTTATGTAGTGGCATGGACGGTTGAGGGCCGTCTCCTCCATGAAGTGAGTACTCAAGCTGGATATACATATTTGCTTCTAAGTAATCCTAGTTGTTGTTCATAGCTCTTAGCTGTTAGCTAAAATTAGGGGATAATTTAGAGAATACAGCTACTTCCTCCCTTTTACCATTATGACATTTTTTTTTCTCAATGGACCATGCAATCCAATCCGTCAGGATACCTCAATGTTCTGAAATACTTACTGCTTATAAGTGTATTAAATATATTAGTGTACATGTATCTCTCATCTCTAGTAGTATAACTTGGAAGAGCCTTGCTACGGGGAGGTGTAGACTCAGATAACGATGCCGAACTACTTATTACTTATATTTAATTGTTTGATGCAGATGTTGGATTGGAAGGATATTGGTATTGCCAATCTTCCAGGATTGATCAGCCTTATCGCAGGTCTGTTGATGTGGGTCACATCACTTCCTCCAGTAAGAAAGCTGAATTTTGAGTTGTTCTTCTACACTCATCAACTATATGTCATCTTCGTTGTCTTCTTGGCTTTGCACGTTGGTGATTTCATTTTCACGATGGCTGCTGGAGGAATATTCATTTTTATTCTTGATCGTTTTCTGAGATTCTGCCAATCTCGAAGGGTTGTGGATATCATTTCAGCGAAATGCCTTCCATGTGGAACTGTAGAATTGGTCCTCGCAAAACCAAAATGTAAAAAAAAGTTCTTCACACATTTTTTTATTTCATTTATCATTTTCTGTTACCAAATGAGTGACTGCTAGCTCATGACTCATTTAGGTCTGCGGTACAATGCCCTCAGTTTTATTTTTCTTCAAGTTCGGGAATTATCATGGTTGCAGTGGCATCCTTTCAGTGTTTCATCCAGTCCTTTGGATGGTAAATATCATATTGCCGTCCTCATAAAGGTTCTAGGGAAATGGACAGAAAAACTGAGAGGAAATATCTTGAAAAACTCAGAGGCAGAACACCAAAAAGAGCTACCTTGGACTCCTCGTGCTAAGATAACAGCTTCTGTTGAGGGGCCTTATGGGCATGAGATACCGTACCACTTGATGTACGTACTCTATTCCTTATTCCTCTAGAAAGAAAGATAAGCTATTTTGTCCACTCTCCACAATCCCCCTCCAAATCTCCCAAAAAAAAAAAAAAGAAAAAAGAAAAATAAATATCAACTATCATAACATTTTGGCAAGGAATTGTATCTGATACAGGCTATTGTTTAATGTTCCTTATTTTGGGATCAATAGAGGAGAATTTACCAGACATCTAGCTCAATAATGAATTTTTCTTTCTGTATCTAACTATATGAGTTTATATAATTTATCTCAGGTATGGAAATCTTATCTTAGTAGCTGGTGGCATTGGGATTTCACCTTTCCTGGCCGTCTTGAGTGACATTCTCCATTGCGTTAGGGAAGGGAGACCTTGTATACCAAGAAATATTTTAATTGTTTGGGCTGTCAAAAGATCAGATGAGCTTCCACTTCTTTCAACAATTGACATGGAGTCAATTTGTCCATCTTTCTCTAATAAACTAAATATTGAGATTCGTATTTATGTCACTCGAGAATCTGAACCTCCATTGGTATGTTCGGTTGCATTTTGACACATTTTCCTAACTTCTGCATAATTTTTTGTTTTTTCTACTGTTATCATTTCCAGTTTTAGGAGCTTGAGTGCTTTTTATTTTCAGGAAGAAGGTCAAGTTCAGAACACTCTGGATTTTTCTCTTTGTCCTACATCGAATAGGTGCGGCATGTCTGTTTTGGTTGGTACTGGACATAATGTATGGTCTGGACTGTATATAATCTCATCTACGGTTGGCTTTGTTATCTTAATGGGTTTATTGGATACCTTCTACATAAACCCGTTTCGCATATCTTCATGGTGGTACAAAGGGCTTCTTTTCATTGCCTGTATGGTGTTTAGTGTCTTTATCTTTGGGGGTCTTGTGGTTGGTTTATGGCATCTTTGGGAAAGAAGAATTTCAGAAAAAGAACAATTTGAGGATGCTAAGCTAAATGCAGATAAGGCAGGGCATGGAGAAACTGTAGCTCACAATGATTCGCACCAGAAAGTTCTTGCGAAGCTAACTGGCATTCGTTATGGTGCAAGACCAAACTTCAAAGGTATGCCTCCCTACATGTCTATTTCTGTTCTAATACACAATACATGAAGTTAATGAGAATGTAGATAGTTAAAAAGCTAGTTGATAACTGAAGATAATGGCATGCCACATATACAAGTGAAACTTGTTCATTGATATTTTGAAGAAGTTTGAAATGAAACAACTATAATTTCTTCTTGGTAGCTTCATATTTTTGAGGTGGCAGCATACCATTTTGTATCGGCTTCTACTTTCTGTTGTCCTCTTTTGTTTGCCCGGTAACAATCTAGAGAAAAATATCTTATTAGCTTGTGATGGTGGTGGACTCTTGTTCTGCAAAGCTCCATTTGATTTCATTGCCACATAATAATGAAGAACCAGAGAGACTGATCCTTTGACCAATTATTATAGAAGAAAATTAGGTCCTTTGGGTACGTAATAATTTCCATTGCTTACAGTTAAGTTAATACATGCTTTCTTGTTAGTGCAGAAATATTTGAAAGCGTATCGAAGAATTGGGGCCATGTTGATGTGGGTGTCATTGTGTGTGGTCCTCCAACTCTTCAATCAAGTGTTGCGAAAGAGATCAGGTCGCACAACTTGAGGAGACAGTTGGACCATCCTATCTTCCATTTCAACAGCCATAGTTTTGATCTGTAGCCTCCTACTCCACAACTTGTTTATTTATATGATTGTACACAAATATGTATATAGATATAGACTAGAGCTTTAGTAACTGCGCGTTGCCGCGGGAATATCAAATGAATTATAAGTTGTATAAAAGTGTTAGAATAAGAGATTAAATGAGTTGTGACCTGTGAAGTTGTGAGCACAATCGTAGATATGTTAAAAAAACTATTTACATAAAATATAAAAAGTATGCACAAAAAATATATAGTAGTTGTTGACAACTCTATAGACACCTATAGAGTTGTTCAAAATATAACAGCTTGTACAAACATGAGTTTTTTAAATTTACCTGCTTTACCTTCTCCACACACTACACGCCTGGGCCCTTATTCTAAAAGCTTGCAAAACGTTGATTTGGACTATTCCATTTTGTTAGAAAGTTGCTCAACCAAAATCTAAATTTCATCAATTTATGAAAACATGAATATACAGATTAAATTGCATGTAAAGAATGTACAAATGGTGTTCACCAAAAAAGAGAATGTATAAATAGAAAAATATCAATCAGCAAAAGAATTCTTAACATAAATACAACAATAAGAAATCTCAGATAGAAAATAAATATCTATCAACTACCATACAAAAATATAATGTGTCGTACAAAAGCTTTTACTTGCATACTTTAACTGATGAGCTGCAAAACTCATAATCTCTTCCTGATATCTTACTTAGGTCTGGTTTGGTACTGAGATGATTCTGAAAAAAGTTGGTATCAAAAAAAGCTAGGAGCTGTTTTTGTGTTTGGTAAACATTCAGCTTTAGCTTTTTTTCTTAGTTTTGGGTGAAAAAAGCCAAAAACAAGAAGCTGCAAAACCTAGCTTTGAAAAACCGACTTTTTTTCACATCTGTTTTATATAAAAGTTTACCAAACACTATAATACTGCTTTTTTTCTTTTCAAAAGCACTTTTACAAAAAAGTTTACCAAACACTCTACTGCTTTATTTCACAGCTGCTTATTCTCACAGCACAGCAGAAGCAACTTTTTTTCAAAGCACAACAATACCAAACCAGCCCTTAATCTCAACTTTGTTAGTTACTGAAAAAAGATCCGTTTAACATCTAGTCCACAAAGTTATATGATTGACTTTAAATACATCTTTGTTGTGTTTATTCAATCCCTTTTGATTTAAGTAAAACTAATGAAAATGATTTGAAAACTTTGAGTTTTAACGATAAGAGCAAAATAAAGGATAAAGTGAATGGTACATGGTTGATTTTTTAATGTAAAAATATGATTTTTCGTTTAAATGAACAACATTAAAAGTTTTTTATTAAAATGTCTAATAGATTTTATTTTATATTTTACTACAAGCAATATTACTATTTTAAATTGTACTAAAATGAGAGCTTGAATTGGAAAGGAGTGAGCTGTAAAGAACTACCAAATGGTTGTTTAGGGGAAGAGGGACGTTCTTAACCAATGTGGACGCGTGGAAAAATTGAATTTCGATCTAAAGTGGGTTGGCTTGGGTTTGTAACTTGTGGGTGGATTGATGGAAATTGGAATAGCAGCAGTGGTGAAGTGTAAACAAAGCAAAGCAGTTTGGTATGGCATTACTTATTAGGCGCGTGGCGAGGGCTAGGAAAAATTAGACGGGGTGTCGTTGTCGTAGTAGTGGAGTGGTCAGTGTCATCAACCAAATAAATGTTAAATTGATTATATTGCTTAAACTTGATAAACAAAATTAAAAAGAAAAATAATTAGGGGAAGGAAGAAAAAGAATCCCATCCCATCCCACCACAACAACTGTAAGGCCTCGTTTGGCAGCTCGGACTGTACTGACTATTTCTGTCGGATAGGATAAATAGCCACCGGATAGTACTGACTAAATTAGTCGGGTGTTTGGTGCAGTATCGGACTAGCGATCGTATTATTTATACTGTGTTTGATATTATACTAGATAGGAGGCATCAAACTTTAAAAAATTTTTTTTTTTTAAATGAAATCATTTTTTTGTTCCCAGGTCTCTCCGCACCCCCCAAACACCCTCCCTCTCTCTCCCTTCTTCTTCCCCGACGATAGAAGAATCCCAAATAATTGTTCCCCAGCTCTCTCCGCCACACCCCCCAAACTCCCTCCCTTTCTCTCCCATATTCTTCTTCCCCGACTAAATAATCCGGACGTTTTGGTTGGTTTTATTAAGCGGGTGTATACCGTATTATCCTATCCGACCGGTTAAATTAATCCGGTGCTTATTTAGTACGAGTGAACGCCAAACACCCGGGTCCGTATAACTAATCCTATCCGATCCTTTATCCGATGTGCCAAACAGGGCCTAAGTCTGAAAGCCACATGATATGAAGAATATATGAGGTATTTTCAATACAACTGTGATCTGCTATTGGGTCGAAAAATAAAACCTCTCCCACCGTCACCCATCCAAGTTCAACCTACCCAACAGAGAGACCCAACCCTTCCCAACCCTTCCCAACCCTTCCCAATTATTGAATAAATTAATAGATAATACACCAGAAAAAGTCCAAATTTAGTCCACATTTCCTATTTATTACCAGCAACAGCGAGCAAAAGCAACTGGCTTGTTTGTTTTTGTGAATTCAGTTCATTCATTACTCATCAGATCTGATCCGGTGGTGCTTTGCTTTTGGTGTCGGTGTCCGTGGGAAACTCAGTAACATCTGTCGGTCGGCGGGCATTCTATCAGAACTATGAGCATGTACGGCAGGGACCCCTGGGGGGGGCCGCTGGAGATAAACACGGCTGACTCTGCCACCGACGACGACCGCAGCCGGAACCTGCAGGATCTGGACAGGGCGGCGCTGTCGTCGCGGCCGCTGGACGAGACTCAGCAGAGCTGGCTTCTGGGGCCCTCCGGCGAGCAGAAGAAGAAGAAGTATGTGGATCTGGGATGCATCATCGTTAGCCGTAAGATCTTTGTGTGGACGGTCGGGACGCTGCTGGTCTCGGCCCTCTTGGCGGGCTTCATCACTCTCATCGTCAAGACTGTGCCGCGTCACCGCCACGCCCGCCCTCCCCCCGACAACTACACTTTGGCGCTTCGCAAGTCCCTAATGTTCTTCAACGCCCAGCGATGTATGTTTCTTTTTCCCTTCCTTCTATTTTTGGTTGGTGCTTTTTTATTTTTATTTTTTATTTTTACAGAAATTATGTCTCAATACTCACTCAATACTCCTCAAAATCATAAAGTGTAACTGTCAAATCTGGATCATATTTGTTGTTTGTTTTTGGTTAATTTGGCTTCCTCAGATCCTGTCATCACTAATTTGTTTGTCATTCATTCAATAATAATTTCATTCATGTTAATTTCCTATTTTATATGGCAGCCGGAAAACTCCCAAAGCATAACAATGTGTCGTGGAGGGGTAATTCGTGCTTAAAGGATGGCAATGATCCCTCCACCACTTTCAAAGATCTTGCCGGTGGCTTTTATGACGCCGGAGATGCTATCAAGTTCAACTTCCCCGCCTCCTTCGCCATGACCATGCTCAGCTGGAGCGTCATCGAATACAGTGCTAAGTATGAAGCTGCCGGGGAACTCTCCCATGTTAAAGAAATCATTAAATGGGGATCCGATTATTTTTTGAAGACCTTCAACCATTCTGCCGATTCCATTGACAAACTTGTTGCCCAGGTATACTTAGCCCTTTTATTTATTTATTTATTTTTTTTTTTTATGTTTACTTTTCAGTGCGCTAATTTCCTAATCTGCTACTTCGCTAATCTGACAGGTTGGGGTAGGATCTACTGCCGGAGGAAGTACTACTCCTAATGATCATTATTGCTGGATGCGTCCTGAGGATATTGATTACCCGCGTCCTGTGTCTGAGTGTCACAGTTGCTCTGATCTAGCTGCGGAAATGGCCGCGGCTCTAGCTGCTTCGTCCATAGTTTTCAAAGATAATAAGGCATACTCTCAGAAACTTGTCCATGGTGCAACAACACTCTTCAGGTTTTCAAGGGAGCAGAGAGGCAGATATAGTGCTGGTGGTAGTACAGATGCGGCAACCTTCTACAATTCCACCAGTTATTGGGATGAGTTCGTATGGGGTGGAGCTTGGATGTATTATGCTACTGGAAATTCCTCTTATCTTCAGCTTGCAACAACTCCAGGTCTTGCTAAACATGCCGGTGCTTTCTGGGGAGGACCTGATTATGGAGTATTGAGCTGGGACAACAAGCTTGCTGGAGCTCAGGTAAGCTAACGGAAGAATTCATGTTTTGATATGATGCATAAAATTTTCTAAAAGCCATTTGTACATGTCTTATCTTCAGATAGTTCTATGTTCATTAATCAGGTCTTTATCTTATATCAGATCAAATTCGGGTTACGACCTTCACAATTTTAGTCCCTTCATATTTTTCATTGCCAACACAATCTTTAAATTCTTTGTACTAGGTGCTTCTGAGCCGTTTGAGGTTATTCTTGAGCCCTGGGTATCCGTATGAAGAAATTTTGAGGACATTTCAGAACCAGACTAGCATAATCATGTGCTCATACTTGCCTGTTTTTACAACCTTTAACAGAACCAAAGGTACGAGGTTTCCTAATGCATAATTGTTTTTGTTGTGGACTTAATTGACCTCAATGGGGTCCACAAGTATGGGATATAACATCTTACTGACCTGCTGCAGGAGGCTTGATCCAGTTGAATCATGGAAGGCCACAACCTCTTCAATATGTAGTCAATGCAGCCTTCTTAGCTACGCTGTATAGTGATTATCTTGATGCTGCTGATACACCTGGGTGGTATTGTGGACCCAACTTCTACTCTACTGACGTGTTGCGAGAATTTGCCAAAACTCAGGTATATAGTATTCATTTTCTTTCTTTCCTTTAATTTTTTTTTTTTAGTAATGTTGCTTATGGGGCGCGAACTCCCCATACATGTGAAGAGACTCATGTTGAGACTTGATGGCCAATACTTCTTCTTTCTTCCCCCTCTGCTTTGGCAGATTGATTACATTCTTGGCAAGAATCCTAAAAAAATGAGTTATATCGTGGGCTTTGGGAATCATTACCCAAAACATGTCCACCACAGAGGCGCATCTATTCCAAAAAACAAAATCAAATACAGTTGTAAAGGGGGATGGAAATGGAGGGACACTTCAAAGGCAAATCCAAACACGATTAATGGGGCCATGGTTGCTGGCCCTGACAAACATGATGGTTTCCGTGATGTTCGTTCTAATTACAACTACACAGAGCCGACTCTCGCAGGAAATGCAGGTTTGGTAGCAGCACTCGTTGCTTTGTCTGGAGAAAAATCTGTTGGAATTGACAAAAATACGATTTTCTCTGCGATTCCTCCAATGTTCCCCACTCCACCACCACCTCCGGCACCCTGGAAACCATGAGATGCTAAAGCGGTCACTGTTGTTTTAATATGTGTGCGACTTATGGGTAGATGATTTCGCTGCAGTAATAGACTTTGAAGCTTATATCTCGTCGACATAAACAGTAACTCAGTAACATGAAGATCGAGAGGATGGGCGCAAGGAAGTAATGGACAAGACATTGAGAGATTGTTGGGCTGGGCTGGGCTGGGGCTAAATAGCGTCGCGAAGAATTGATAAAAATGTCTTTGATTGAATTTTGTGATATACAGTGTATATGTATGGAACAAATCCTGTATTCTTTGAAACATGGAAAGTGAACAATTTGAATTTGGTTGACAGATTTTAAATTTGAATTTTGCATGTCAGTCATATATTTTTTTTCTCGCTCCTCTACCGCCCCTGAATTTGTGTTTTGACAGGAATGTGTCATGCTCCTGTCATGCTAATGCTGTTATGAGCATTGAGTTGTATACTACGATTCGACCCGACTCAGCTTCTTACTTTACATCGATCTGCTTTATATTTTCATATATTTTTCTGGTAGCCGCAGCGCAGAGTTTTGGTGAGTTGGATAAGGAACTCTTTCTACTTTCGTTGATGTAGATCTTGTAGTGGGAACCTTCCTTTCCTCATTTACTCGGTAAAATTCTGCACATAACTTGAAATGCACGGCCACCTCGAATATGTGTACCCCTAATTTATTTGCTTCTTCTCCCCTTATACTCTTCTTTTTCCTTTGCTTTGGAAAAGGGTATTCTTTGTCCCCAGAATCAAGGTTTCCCTATACTTAAATATTTAAAGTTCGCAATCAATTAAAACAACTTTCATTTCCGTCCCAATCTAATATGCTCACCACGGCAATCTTTGTTGGTGGATTGTTCATTTTGGTGTGACCAAGCTATGGCAGAAGAAGAAGTCAACAGCTCTTTAGAGTATACACCGACATGGGTGGTTGCACTTGTTTGCTTTGTCATTGTTCTGCTCTCTCCTTGTGCCGAGCGCGCTCTTCATAAACTCGGAAAGGTATCCAGACATTGTTCCCCCCTCTCTTATCATATTTGCAGTCATTATAACACTTGAAATCTTTTTGCTTTTTCTCCCTCCCATGCTGGGAAATGCTTTCCACTCCCCATTCCCCCGGCATGTCACCTTCACCTCACCTAAACTGTTCACAACAAATCTAGCATCACCAACAGTTCCCGAAACAATATTAGCAAATACAATCATTAACAAATCTGATAACTGAATTAGCCTAGATCCTTTAGTAGAGGGATCAGTTTGATCACAAGGTTCATGACGATGATGATGATTCAGAAGATGTAGTGCTAACACCACCTACGTAAAAAGCTCAACATTGCTAGAATTTTACAAGTGTTGACAGCTTGAATCAGGCCCCTGGGTAAGGACCATAGGTAATGGGTCAAAAGAAGTAATAGAACACTGATAAATTAGATTTAACTTAAGTGATCCCTCGCAGTAGCGGTGGATGGAGTTTGTCTTTCATTGGTCCCTCATCGGTACTTGGAGAAAAATAACCCTTTGTCATCAGTTCCACAATAATAAGTAATAACAGTAGGCTAGTTCTTAATCGACTACAGTCATCACCATACTGCTCCTTATTCAATCTATAGAATTCTTAGCAGCTGGTGAATATGGAAATATGTGAATAAGGAGGAATGTATTGACAGGTGATAAATGCAATGCATATACGGAGGGCGGGAACTTATTTAATCAATAAATATTTGTCAGAAATTGATACTGTTGAGATTCAAATAGTTCCAAGGCAGGGAAACGAATCTTGTAATCACAATTTTGTAAGAAAATTGTAGGAAATAAATTCTGGAGCTTATCAGAAATTTAGATGTCTCAGTCACAAAAGATGCACGTAGCATTGATAAGCTACGAGACATGTCCAAAATCTTGAAAACCGAGGATTTTTCCTACTTTCAAATTATTGACGGACTGAGTCCCATCGTACTCTTAACTCTGTTTTTGGAAAGTTGAACTTATCTATAGGACAATTCTTCAAGGGGTTATTTGTATTAACCAAGGATATATGTGTATGGGTATTTTAGTCATATTGTGTATAGCTGTGGTTAAGGTGATTAGCTGTCTTAGTTAATAAGTTTTGACAGCTGTAAGTTTGTTTTCAGCTTTTAGATATATATATATATATATATATATATATATATATATATATCACTGTAAAGGATAGGATTGACTGATTCAGTAAATACAACAACTTCTTCCTCAAGATATAATTCTCTCTCTATACTCTGATATTTGTTGTTCTTCGTTCTCATGTTTTTCTTGTTGTTTGGTGGAGATTTTATGGCTTAATCTGCCATGCTTATGATGGTATCCAGAGCCAAGGTTCAGTAAACGGGTGAAGAGGATCCTGGTTTGCTCATCAGGCTTAAGGTTTTTCTGCGGTGTCTCTGAGCTGTTTGTGCACGGCATCTTGATATGCTTGGATTGGGATCTTTGATCTTTGTTGCGACATCAGGTTTTTCTGCTTTGATCTTCGAAATTGAGCTGTTTCTTAGTATAATTGTGGAATTCTTGCCTCGCTGTTATGATAACTTATGGATCTGTGGCTTAATGTGATAATTTCTAGGGCACGAAGCCTATAATTGTTTTCTAGGGCACGAAGCCTATAATTGTTTGATTTTATCAATTTGCAAAGTCTTGATTGTTTTCTGAGCACGAAGCTCCTTGATTACTGGTGATTGATTGGAGCACGAAGCTCTTGATTGTTTCTTGATTGTTGACGGCTGATTGTTCTGAGCACGAAGCTCCTTGATTACTAGTGAGTGATTTGAGCACGAAGCTCTTGATTGTTTCTTGATTGTTGACGGCTGATTGTAAGTGAAAATCGTGACAGTTTCCTGATTTGTGTTGCTTATGAACTTACGGTGTTCTTGAAATTTTTTGGAGTTATGGCGATGAATATGATAAAGGTTGAAAGTCTCCTTGGAATGTTAACAATTAGACTTCAGGAGGATAATTTTGTGAAGTGGTCATTTCAGTTTAGATCTGTTCTTGAAGGAAGTGATCTGTTTGATCATTTTGATGGTACCTCTGTCTGTCCACCAAAGTTTGTCTTTACTGAAGATAGTGGTATAACTACTGAAGTTACAGCAGCTTATAAAGAGTGGATTAAAAGAGATAGAGCTCTTGTGAGTCTATTGCTTGCTACTTTGGGAGATGAGGCAGTTGAATATGTTGTAGGCTGTAAAACTGCACATGAAGCTTGGATGAATTTGCAAGATAGGTATGCTACTGTTTCGAGAGCAAGAGTTAATCATCTCAAGACTGAGTTACTGACAATTAAGAAAGGTTCTGATAGTGTTGAGAAATACATGTTGCGAATCAAGGTTCTTAAGGATCAACTTCTTGCAGCAGGAGATGTTGTATCTGAAAATGATCTTATTGTTGCTGCTTTGGCTGGATTGCCAGCAGAATTTAACATGATCCGTACTGTGATTGTGGCTCGGGAAACTCCTATTTCTCTTAAAGAGTTTCGAGCTCAATTGTTAGCAGCAGAGAGGACTGCTGAAGATTCACAGTCTACTATGAATTTTCCTATGTCAGCTATGTATTGCCAAGGTGAATCTTCCAATGCTAGTTCATCACAGAGTCAAAGATCGTCTCAACAATTTTCTTGTGGTTATGGTTTTTTCAGTGGTGCTAATGCTAATTCTCAGAATAATACTCAAAGGCCAACATAGGGAATTGTGTCTCAGGCTTCTCTACCTCAGTTTCATCAACACAATAATGCAAATTCTCAGCATAACAGGAGCTATCAGAATTATGGAGGTAACAATGGAAGGTTTAACAACAGGCCAAGGTATAATGGGAATAATAATGGCAGGTTTTCAGGGAATTCCAATTTCTTTGTTGGAAGCCCAAGTCATAATAGGAGCTCTAATTTTGGATGTAAAGGTGGTTCAACGTGGCAGAATTGGAATGGCAATATTGGTTCCAGACCAACATTGATTCCTGAATATTAGATTTGTAATAAACGAGGCCATACTGCTCCTAATTGTTACTCACGGTATGATACAAGTTCCAGTTCAGCTCCTCCAGTTATGGAATGTCAAATTTGTGGAAAGAAAGGGCATACTGCTCTCAACTGCTACCACATAGGCAATTATGCATATCAAGGTGCTTAGCCATCTCCTTCTTTGACTGCTCTTACTGCTCAAGCTCAGCAGCATTTTGGTTCTTCATCACAGCCTAATTGGGTGTTAGATACAGGAGCTACCCACCATATGACTGCTGATCTTGACAATTTGACACTTGTGACACCTTTTGAGGGCAATGACAGGATTACAGTAGGCAATGGAGAGGGACTTCTTGTTGCTAACACTGGTTTGGGTTCTCTTTTAACCTCTTCTAAACCTTTAACTCTTCAAATGGTTTTACATGTTCCACAGTTAGCAGCTAGCTTATTATCAGTTTATAGACTATGCAAGGATAATCATTGTTATGTTATACTTGATGAATTTGGTTTTTGGGTGCAGGACAAGGCAACCAGGAAAATCCTAATGAGAGGAAGGAGTAGTAGTAGTGGCTTGTATTACATTCCTCAGCAGCATTTCTACAAATATTCGCAGCTAATGAATAATACACCTCAAGCTTTGTTGGGGCAACTTGTGAAGACATCTCTCTGGCATCATCGACTTGGGCATCCCACCAATGAGGTTCAACTCAAAATGCTTAAAGACTCTTAGATTTCTGTTTCTGTAGATAAGAGTCCACAGTTGTGTTCAGCTTGTATTAGGGGTAAGATGTCTAGGCAACCATTTCCTTCTAAGTGTAATAAGTCAAGTATTCCTTTTGAAAAGGTGCATACTGATGTATGGGGACCTTCACCTACTGTTTCTGTGGAAGGTTACCGATATTATGTAATTTTTGTTGATGAATGCACAAGGTTTACTTGGATATTCCCACTTGTTAATAAGTCTGATGTGTATACTGTCTTTGTGAAATTTCATGCCTTTGTTCTGAATCATTTCAAAACAAATATTAAGACTTTACAATCTGATGGAGGAGGAGAGTACATGAGTAAAATGTTTAAGAATTTCTTGGATACCAATGGTATTTTACATCTTGTTTCTTGTCCATATACCCCTCAGCAGAATGGTCTTGCAGAGAGGAAAAATAGGCATATTGTTGAAACTACTGTGACATTACTTAGTGCTGCTTATTTGCCTTAACAGTTCTGGTTTCATGCGTGTAGTCATGCAGTATTCTTGATCAATAGAATGCCAAGTCAGAATTTAGCAATGATATCACCCTATATGAAGTTGTTTGGTTAATCACCATTTTTAGGGTCATTAAAGGTCTTTGGTTCTGCAGTTTTTCCTTATTTGAGACCTTATAATGTCAATAAGCTACAAGCACGAAGTGATGAATGTGTATTTTTGGGATATTCAGTAGGTTACAAAGGAGTATTGTGTTTTAATATACCTACAAAGCGGTTATTGTTGTCAAGGCATGTTATTCATGATGAAAGTGTTTTTCCTTTTAAGACATCACAGTCCATAAATGCTACTTCTTTTGTGCCTACTTCATCAACCCAAAGAGAGTTACCTCGAGTAGTTTCTGGTGTGTTGTCAAATGGATCTGAGCAACATGGGATGAATAATGTGGTCAAAGCTCAATCCATGGATCTGCATTCTGTTTGTTCTCAATCTTCTGGTACACTATCAGGTTCATAATTGTTACCATTACAAGCTACTACTACTCTCCATCAAACTTCTTCTTCTCCAAGGTTGCATGTCCATAACCCTTCCCAAATTCAGGTAACTTCCAACTCTGAAGATCTATCTCCTAATGTTTGTTCTACATATGATCATATAGTTGTTACATCTTCTGTTTCTCTTGATGATGTGGCTGGTCCATCTTCTATTTCTCTTCATGATGTCAATGATCATGGGGTTCATAATGATGTCATTAATGTGCCTTCTGAGCATAATATGATTACAAGATTAAAAAGTGGAGCTATACAAAGGAAGAATTATTCTGGTTATTGTGCTTCTGTCTCTATGAGTCCAGCTTATTCTTCTTGTCCAGTTTCTTCTTCTTCTTCATCTGGTGATGATATTGTCTTTAGTGGTTTGACTGCTATACTAGATATTCATGAGTCTTCAGAACCAACTCATTACAAGCAAGCTGTTACTTCGGAGAATTGGAGAAATGCAATGAAGGAAGAATTTGAAGCTTTGCAAAAACAAGGTACTTGGGAATTAGTACCAGTTCCACCAAACAGAAATGTCATAGGCAGCAAGTGGGTGTATAAGATCAAGAAGGATCAAGATGGAAAGGTGTCCAGGTACAAGGCAAGGCTTGTAGCTCAAGGTTTTAGCCAAGAACATGGTTTGGACTATGAAGAAACATTTAGTCCAGTGGTCAGACATACAACAGTAAGGCTAGTCTTGTCCCTTGCAGCAATGAACCAATGGGATTTAAGGCAGTTAGATGTGAATAACGCATTTCTTCATGGAGAATTACAAGAAGAGGTGTTTATGAAACAACCTCAAGGTTTCCAAGATTCTCTATATCCTACTCATGTCTGCAAGTTACTTAAGTCTCTATATGGACTTAAACAAGCTCCCAGATCCTGGAATGCCAAGTTTACAAGTTATCTCCCTACTTTGGAGTTTCAATCTTCTCATTCTGATCCTAGTTTGTGTGTGAAGATCAGTGGTTCTGATGTAGTGATCTTGCTATTGTATATTGATGATATTATCATCACAGGGTCTTCTTGCAAGTTGATACAACAAGTAATTGATGATTTAGCCAGTGTATTTGATATAAAAGATATGGGGAAGTTAACCTATTTTTTGGGTTTGCAAATAACCTACAGAGACAATGGTGACATCTTCATTAGTCAGTCGAAATATGTTACTGATCTTTTAAATAAGGCTGGAATGATGCATTGCAGACCCTGTTCAACTCCGAGCAAGCCTCACACTCAGTTATTGAAGGATGAAGGACAACCAATGGCTGATCCAACAATTTATAGAAGTTTGGTTGGTGCATTACAGTATCTGACTTTCACTAGGCCTGATATTGCCTATGCAGTCAATTATGCATGCCAGTTTATGACAACTCCAACTGAAGAACAATTTTGTTTAATTAAAAGAATTCTTCGATATCTTAAAGGTACGATGCAGTGTGGATTGACATATTCTGCTCAGGGACAAATGGAATTACTTGCTTATAGTGATGCAGACTGGGCTGCTGATATAAACACCAGAAGGTCTACCATAGGATATATTGTATTTATCGGTTCAAATCCTGTATCATGGCAGTCCAAGAAACAAGGAAGTGTGTCTCGCAGCTCTACTGAGGCAGAGTATAAAGCACTCGCTAATGCTGCTGCAGATGTAGCTTGGATTAGATTAGTTCTTAAAGATCTTCATATTTTTCTTCCATTTGCACCGTTGTTACATTGTGATAATCTTTCCACGTTAGCCTTGTGTTCTAATCCAGTCTTTCATACTCGGATTAAACACTTGGATACTGATTTTCATTTTGTTCGTGAAAGAGTTCAAAAGGGAGATCTAGGGGTTCAATATATTCCTACAGAAGCTTAGGTTGCAGATGTTTTGACCAAAGGTTTACACAGTCCTTTATTTGTTCATCATTGTACCAATCTCAGACTGGGTTACCCCAGTTGAGATTGAGGGGGAGTATTAGCCAAGGAATATGTGTATGGGTATTTTAGTCATATTGTGTATAGCTGTGGTTAAGGTGATTAGCTGTCTTAGTTAATACGTTTTGACAGCTGTAAGTTTGTTTTCAGCTTTTAGATATATATATCACTGTAAAGGATAGGATTGACTGATTCAGTAAATACAACAACTTCTTCCTTAAGATATAATTCTCTCTCTACTCTGATATTTGTTGTTCTTCGTTCTCATGTTTTTCTTGCTGTTCGATGGAGATTTTATGGCTTAATCTGCCATGCTTATGAATTTGGGGACATCAAAAAAATTTCAACTAGTTTGCTGTTTGGTTTAATGTTTTTTTTTGTCTGGAAATTCAGTACTTAAAGCATGAGGAACAAGATGCGCTGTTTGAAGCCCTACAAAAACTAAAAGAAGGTCTCTCTCTCTCCCAACATATCATTTGCTTCTTGTATCTTGACCAATTAGATGGATGGATCATAAATTAAGAATGCCTATATACTTTACTAACGCTAATCATTGTGTTTCCTATCGTTGAAACAGAGTTGATGCTTTTAGGGTTCATTTCCCTTCTACTAACTGTATCTCAGCATTCCATAATCCACATATGCATCCCCTCTAATCTAGCAAATCACATGCTTCCGTGCAAAAGGGAAACTTCTGAGGGAAACAATAACGCACATTACTCTCTTGATCAATCTATAAACAACCGGCGGCGGCTTTTGTCTGCAGATACAAATTCAGACCATTGTCTGCAAAAGGTACTGTATTGTTAGTACCTTATATATTTTACCACCACTTACAATGCTTGTGATATGAGTTTGGTGTGGGTGTGTGCGTGCGCATTCCCCTTTTTTGACGGAACAAGTTACAGGACAATGCTTGCTTTTTTCTATTTCCTTAGGGGAAGGCTCCATTGTTATCATTGGAAGCACTACATCATCTACACATCTTCATCTTTGTATTGGCAGTTGTTCATGTGATCTTTTGTGTCACTACTATGGTTCTTGGAGGGGCAAGGGTAATGCTTCTTCAGAATCTTTTTACTATTTGGATGATTATCTAAATATGTTTTGTTAAAGAAATCAACCCCATCTCATTAAAGAACCTACACAAATCTAGAATAAAGAATTCTAGAACATTCATTAAGGTTGGTTAGCTAGATTATCCAAGTTAAAGTAGTACTTTGTAGAAATGACTAGAATGTTGTTTCTTGAGTTGGTGGAAGAGTCTAGAAGAATGGTGAGGTTTCCACCAACATGCAAGATTAGTGTAGATAATTCTAGCTTAGGAAGTTAGTGGAATTATCTAGATATCTCTAGCATGGTGTGTCCATGCTTTTCATAGGTTCCATCAATGCCTATAAAAGGAGAAGACATCCACACCATTTGTATCAACAAAATCAACAAATCAACAACCAACCAATCAATTAAGAAGAGCTAAGTAAGAGAGTGGGAAGCCTTGTAAGTAGTCTTGTAAGAGTGTGAGTGCTCTAGAGTTTGTCTCTAGAAAGTGAGTGAGTGTCATTGCTTCTAAAGTGTCTTTGAGAGTGTTGTAATATTTGTTTGTGTAATACAAGTAATTTGTTTACTTGTATTGTCTCTCCAACACTTGTGTTAGAGTTGTGTACTCTAAATTTTCCCCAACATGTTTGATACAACATGGTGTCCTATTCCACCTCTTTATGGTTTGGGACCTTGCAGTTTGTATAGTGCTGCAATGATTATGGTTTGTATCTCTACGTTGTAACACATACGGTTTATCATATGTAGGTACGTCAATGGAAGCACTGGGAGGATTATGTTAGGCAGAATATTACAAAATCTGGGATGGGTAAATATGAAATTGGATTTGCAAGTATATTTTAGCCAATCCAAGTGCTTGTATCCGCTTTGTATGATTGAATATATGTTATCCTATGCAGATCTAACTAGTCGTGAAAATGTGCATGCTCAATGCCAACATCATGAATTCTTCAGTAAACGAGGAGTAGGATATTGGCGAAGAGCAGCTAGCTGGTTCGGTATGGGATACCGAACCGAAAACGGCACATCCAGTCCCAAACCGTTTATTTTCGGGATGAAAATCTAAGGACCGATCCCAAACCAAAATTTCAGTATTCCCGAAGTTCGGGATTCCCGAAATATTTTCGGTATTTCGGGATTTTCCGAAACCGAACCGAACCGAACCTGCATCAAAATTTAAAACCCCAATTTAAAATCAAAGATTCATGGACCTCCCACTCCCCTACCAGCCCACACGGCCACACCTCGTCCCAGATTTGTCGACCTACCCACCCCTATCTCCATCCCTCTCATTCCTGGGTTTGTCTTTGCTGCCTTCGGGAGTCGGAGAGCTTTGTGACGTGCACCGAACATAATTAGGTACCCATCCTCGTCGATGTGTGAGCTTTTCCATGTTTTGCCGAACGAAATCGCCATCGGAGGGCTACTCTGCTTTGCAGCGATGGCACTGCTTCGTAGAATTCTGATGCCATGACATCAATGTATGGTTGTTTCCAAATCCTGAATTCGTGAAGCTTTCTAGATCTGAAACAAGAAAAAAGAAAAAGAAAAAAGAGAAGCTACAGAGTGCCTTGGGCTTTCTTCCTTCTGTTCATTTGAGGGAGTCGGTGGAGGGAGAGAAGAGGTAGAGGATGGCTGTCAGTGGGAGTGGGAAGATGGCAGACAATGATACTATCAAGAATCAAGATTCAAAACCAAAACAAAAGCTTTGTGCTTTTAGTTTCCCAAAAAGCTTTGTGCTTTTATCCCAAACCGACAAGGCATCACCATCACATGCCTTGTTCATATTATTTTATTTTTGTTCCTTTGCTAGTGGAACCGAAAGGCTCTGCTTTTTGTTTTATTTTTTCATTGTTTGGAAAGTAGGAACCAAAAACAAGAAAAGATTTCGGGACTTCGGGAATACCGAAGAAAAGAAATCTGGGAACCAATTCCATACCGAATATTTCGGTATGGGATTACCAAAATTTGGGATAGTTTCGGTTTGGGATTTTTCGGTTTGGGTTTGGGATTTTTTCGGTTTGGTTTGGGATTTTCGGGAATTTTTTCCAGCCCCTAGGTTGGGTGGTGAGTTTGCTATAGTTTTGTTGTTGGAGATTATGGACTCTACATGCACGGTTCTGAAAATTCCTTGTTGCTTTATATTATTTCCTATATAATATGAAGGATTAAGATATCTGATAACACTCAGTTTAATGTACTTTCCTAGATATCATTCTTCAAACAATTTTATGGTTCTGTCACTAAGTCGGACTACATTGCATTGCGACAAGGGTTTATCAAGGTTAATATCTCCTTGTTTCTATGTGGTTCACATATCAAGGTTAAAGTTTCTCCCGTGGGCATATCATTACAAAAAATGTATGGGACTGACTTGGTTTCATTTCAGGAGCACTTCCCTCAGAATCCTCGATTTGATTTTCACAAATACATGATGCGGACACTTGAAATTGATTTTAGAAAAATTGTTGGGATAAGGTAATGCCCGGTTGTTGAGGTTTTGTTGTTGTTCTTGTTAAGCAGCTCAGCTGCGTATATGTATGAAGATCCTTTTGTGGCCGGAGCTGTGCATTAAGATTAGATGGAATTTGATTGTCGACTAATATAGTAATACATATTCATTCAACCCTATATATGTGTGTATGTATGTAGCTGGTACCTATGGCTCTTCGTTGTGCAATTTTTGTTGCTGAACGTGGAAGGTAAGCTCTTGTAATAAAATCTCAATTTGAGCTGAATTAAATATCTGAGTGAAGTACTTGACAATCTATATCTTCGAATGTGCAGGATGGCATACCTATTTTTGGTTAGCGTTTTTGCCGCTGATTGTGAGTATTGCCTTAAGGTCCCTTAATTTTAAGTGGAACTGGAAATCAATAATTTCCTATTAATCTTGTTGAGTGACTTTGAGGAGATGATCGCATGTAAAATGATTGATGTTTGATATGGGATGACAGCTTCTGCTTCTTGTGGGCGCTAAGCTGGAACACATAATTATCTGTTTGGCTCAGGAGGTTACGCAAGGGACGACAGCACAGGATGATCATGAAGCAGCTGCAACAGTGAAGCCTTCAGACAAACACTTTTGGTTTAACAACCCTCGCATTGTTCTGAATTTGATCCACTTCATATTGTTCCAGAATTCATTTGAGATTGCATTCTTCTTCTGGATCTGGGTATGTGTGCACTATGCAATGCATATATCTTACAATTCTTCCAGATTTGGATCTGCGTATGACTGACAGTCAAGATTCACTTGTTTGCAGACCACGTATGGATTTCATTCATGCATCATGGAAAAGTTGGGGTACATCGTGCCGAGACTAATTATGGGGTAATGGAATTCTATAAGGAAACAATTCGACAAAATATAGCAACTTGTGTACTTAATTACTCTCATCTCATGGTTCCATCACCGTATGCAGTGTGATTGTTCAAGTGTTTTGCAGTTACAGCATGCTACCTTTGTTTACAATTGTCAGCCAGGTAAGCTCTCTCTTGGTCTCTCTCTCACTGCTTGTTTTGTTTTTCCTTGTCTTTTTCATTTCATTTGTACTGTAAATAATCTCTTCCGTTTGGATGATTCAGATGGGTAGCATGTACAAGGAAGGAATATTTGATCAAAAAGTACAACAATATATCGGTTCGTGGGTGGGAGATGCAAAAGGCAAGCAAGATAAAACAGATAACGATGGATCTCTGTCAAAGAGAACACAAACACACAACATGATGAATACAGAGTTATCTCAAATTGATATGGTACAACAAGAAACAGCTGCCAACGAAACAACTACAACTTCGCCAGTTTCATCCTCTCAACTTTGTTCATGATTTTTTATAATTACCTCTTTTGTTCATTTAATTTGCATGTAACCATATACTTAACTATGTGTACAAACAACATATTTCATTGTCAAAATTTACTTCTACGTACAAATAAATATTTCATCCTCTTTGTTGCAGTTAATGTTTAATTAAATATGTGTTCATGTAAATCCTTAGATTAAGTATAGTATTGCTAGAGATCTAGAAGATCTTTCTTTGCAAAACGTTGTTTTTAGTTCTTGATATGATAAGAACAAATTTTCAAACACTGTAGTTGCTAAAAAATCAGTTCGGAATGAAAGGCCAAAACAAAACAGTGCTCTTTTCTTCTTTTTTTTTTTTTGTTTTTTTTGTGAAAAAGCTTATATAGTCTTAAACTGGGTCAGATTATGCTCGATTAAAGCATATCATGGTTGGAACATGTTTATATCAGGCAGAATAAGATAATTTTATCAAGTTTGAAGAAGCTCTGGGTAAGTTCTGCTAATTAGGAAGTTTCAGCTAATGTTGAGTGATTACTGGTACTGTTGCAACTCCAAAAGATTCCAGGTAAGTTTTTATCGAGTCAGATTGGAGTTATTGTGTGTGCACTTGGTGGCATTTGACCAGAAGTACATTCGGGCTGTGTAGATAACTAAATTTTTTTATGTTTAGTTGATCAACCAGTACTTGGATCTAACGGAGGTATGACACAGAACTGAGCGCAATAACGTTCTAAGATTCATATAGCTGACTCTACTTAGTGGGAAAAGACTTTGTTGTTGTTGTTGTTGTTGTTGTAGTTGATCAACCAGTGGTGAGACTGAGACTGGTGGTTTTTGATAGTTTGTGCCACAATTGTCTTGAGTTCATTGGCGTGCATAACAAAACAGTCACAGATGATCGACAAAAGAGCTGATGGCTTGGTTATGGTGTATGGGGCCACACTTGTTATGGCGTAGATTTGTCACAGGGGCCTCACACATGGTCAACATGCTCACAAGGATGACAGTGAGAGTTGAGATTGAAGTTTGCTTAATTAATATAGGACAAAGAGGGGGTAAGACAAGAAGTTAAAAAAAGATCGAGGAGGATGAGGAAACGCTGTATAAACTCAAGACTCAATCCCTTTTATTTTATTTTTGAGTACATTGATATTTTAACACTAATAGGAGGGGAAGTTTGGTAAAGTCACACAATAGGCATTCTAATTTGGTATAAAATTTACCATCCACGAGATTCGAACCTAAGACCTCTTACTTTCAAGTAAAAATAAATACCACTAGACCGCCTATCATTTAAACAATCGATATAATAAGTAAAATTTTGAAATAACAAGGTAATTAAGTCCTAATAAACTCCAAACTATAATTCTAATAGATAAAATCTAAGATATAATAAGTGCAGAGTTCCTTATTGCATTGGTCCCTTGTGGAATTCTCATAGAATATTGTGTTAATTACTGCTTAATATGGGGATTACTTATAGGAGCATATTTATATGATTTTGTTAGCATATTTCCTTACATTTACTTAGTTTATATTTATTAGAGTGTTTTAAGCTATTTTCGTGTGTTTGTAGGTTCAAATGGCAAAAGTGGTAAGAAAATGCAATTTGGAGCATTTTAAAACAGTTTTGGGTTTGGAATGGATAGCACATGCATGGAGAGAGGTGGATGGACGTTTTTGAAGATCAAAAGAGACTAGGAATGTGCTAAAGAGTTGAAGAAATTAATTCAAGACATAAAAGATAAGGAATCAGCTAAAGAGAAGGAATATTATCCAAAACCTTATCTTATCTTATCTTATCTTATCCTAACCTTATCCTAATCCTATTGTACCTAAATTCTAGCTGCAAGGGGGAGTTATTTCATATTAGGACATCTAAAAAACCTGATTTCTAGAAGGCCTTACCTTTTCCTAAAAGGGTGTCGCATACCTTATCCCTTGTCCTTGTTGGTTTGTGCTGTGCAATCCTTTTCCAACACAACCTTTGGAGTGCCAAATCTTTCTCCAAAACTACCTTGTGCCGTGTGCCCTCAACCTATAAATACACCACAATGCCGCACCATTCAGATCACCACACACAAGAGCCTAAAAATCAGAAAAAACACACTTGTGTCGCAATTTTGCAAGGAAGGAGAAGAAGAAGCTTGGAGCCGTGCTTGCCATTCAAGACCTTTGGATTGCTGGAGCGTTTTTAGGTGTATTCTATCCTTAGTTTTAGTTTAATGTTTATTTTAATTTGGTTTTCAATTATGATGAACATGAGGAACTAATTTCGTTTTAGCTAGAGGTGAATTCAAAGCTATGAACATATATGTGATATGAATTGATTACATCTCGTTATTGTTTCATAAATTGTGAATGCAATTTACTTAACTGTTTGATTGATAACTTATTCTTGTGTGTTGATTAAGGGGGCCCACTTAGTTTGCATGCTTGAATTTGATGCTAAAATATAAGGGAGTTTCACCTAATAGTTATGAACTTATATTTACAAGTAGTAGAGGTTGCTAGTCACAATCGTGTTAAGTAAATTCCTGGCAGGACTATCATGCAGTTCATAGTTACGAATGCCATGTCAATGCTTATGATTTTCACAAAACTTAATGATCTTTGATATGTATCTCTATTATACAGTTCATATAGGGAACTTGATAAGAATAATTTGGTTGCGTCGCTGAGTCCAATTCAATGAATTTAGGAAAATCTGAGAGTTAATTTGTGCAGTTCACGGTTAACTTGGGGCATTGTCATTCATGGTTTATAGGAATAATAACTGGAAATCGATTTATATGCATATGGTTCATGTGTGGAGAAGAATCCTCTAGCTAGCCTTTCACCCCCTTAAGTCACCTTAATTTCGTGCAACCTTTACTTAGTTCTGCAACTTATTAGTTTTAAGTCAATTTTCGTCCAAACAAACCCCCCTTTCATGTTTTGAGTCAATTTAGTTAGATTTTCGTCCAAATCACCCCTAAGTGCTTGTTTTGAGTTATTTGAGTCAGTTTAGTTTGTTTTGAGTCAGTTTAGCTTAGTTTTATGTTTTTGAGTCTAATTAGTGTAGATTAGCATCCCTCCTGATCCCCGGCCTAGAACGATCCCTACTTGCATATACTACAACTATCAAAAAGAGGGTTTAAGTTTGTGTGCTATTTTTTATCACATCAAATTTTTGGCGCCGTTGTCGGGGAATTAGCAAAATTGCTAATCTCCCTTTTGTTTCTGTTTTTGCTTTTCTTGTGTTTTTGTTTTAGTTTTGTTTAGTTTTCTTTGTTATAGGTATTAGTTTATGACTCGAAGTTCTCAACCTGTTCGTGAGCATATATTGGAGTTTGACGACGATTTTGAACGAACTTTGAGAAGGAAGAGGAAGGAGCCAGAGCCCAACCCACCTAGTTCTAGCTTTGAATCCGAGTTTGAAGAAGAAGAGGAAGAGGAACAAGACTTGGCTATGGAATATTGAACAATCAAGGAACTTTTAGCCTCGGGATTAGACAATGCCGTCCCTCTTTGCATTCAATACCCTAGGGCAGCTCAAGGGAAGGCCGATGAATTTGAATTGAAGTCTAGTTTGCTGCATCACATTCCCAAATACCATGGGCTGTCCATGGAAAATCCGAACAAGCATCTTAAGGAATTTGAAGTGGTGTGCTTGAGCATGACACCAATCAACGTGGATGGGAATATTTTAAAAATGAAAGCCTTTTCATTCTCTCTTATGGACAAGGCTAAAGATTGGTTCTATGAACTAGCACCTGGAACCATTACTTCTTGGGAAAGCATGAAGAAAGCATTCTTAGAGAAATTCTTCCCAACTTCAAGAGTCATTGATTGTAGTTTCTGAATTTCCTTCCATCGTAGTCATGGATCTACGAGCAAAGGAAGTTGAAAGCTAGAATCTTCTTCAAGTCTTCGAATCAGAGCCACTCATGGTGAGGAAACCCTAAGGCAAGAGGCCCTAGGATAGTATTTTATGTGAGAATATTCAAGATATTTGTGTAAATAAATATCTTGGAGTAATTAGGTAAATAAATTGAATTAGGATTACTTACTTCAAAGAAGTCCTCTCTGCTTATGAATGTATTTATAATATGAATAAGGAATTATTCTATCATAAATACCTTTGACTTTTCCTATGGGCAGGGGTGCCTTGAGTAATCGTTGATCTTTGCCTATTCTATCTCAACTGCGCGTGGTGAATGAGAATGCTCCCTGCTCATTTAACAAGAGCAGTCTTGTCCTTCTTGGGAAATAGTCCACATTTCAGCTCCATAATTTTTGAGATTATTTTTTGCTCCATGACTATCATTTGAAAGTGATGAGCAAAAATATTCCCAACTTGCATTGGCCAAGACACCAGTCCTGGTAAACTTATTCCACCTACTTTCCTAGGTCATTGATGACTCTTGTTGCAGATTTTCATTATGTTCAGTAGATTCTGTTGGACATTTCAATCGCACCGTGTAGCTGTGTAAGCATGAATCGAATGGATGGCCTTTTTAGTGAATCACCATCCGTTCGGGCTTTTCTTTATAATTCTTCTGTTTTTATTTTTTTTTATTTTCTTTTCCTTCTTTTATTTAATGCTTATGCGGCAAATCCTTACTGGCTGGTGCCTTACATGCTGAAATAGGTCGAGGGTTAATCCTAAATTTATTTCCCCTAAATGAAAGTAACAATGTCCGAAAAGGGAAGTAACCACCAAGAAACATTGACAATTAGATTTTTCGGGAATCTCATCTTCAAACGAACGGAAAACAAGAAATTAATATAAATAGAAAACAAAAAGGTTGTACAGCAGAAATTTCATTTAAAGAAAAAAACAACTAATCTTGTACATCAGTAAGGGAAGAAAAACAAAATATGCAAATTAGCCAGTGCTGCCAGATACATCTCCAGAAATTGCACTTCCATATGAAGCTGATCCAGTCTGTGAAGTGGTACCGCGAGCCTTCTGGATCTGCCGTATCCTGAAAGCATCTCTTGGGAGCGGGTGACTCTGGACTGTCATTTCGTCGTCCTCCTGGCCTATCAATCATAAGATAATTTGTTACCATGAGATATCAACTAGTCCAGAAGCTTGGGTTAGATTTATACGATCTTTCTGGAATCGTATAGTAGCATGCACACCTATATCTCAACAAAGAAAGGATATACGTACTATCTAAATGTTTCCTTTTCCCCCTGCTTGGCTTGAAAGATGACCCACTTAGGATGGGATGAGACTTGCTTGAAACAGAAAGATCACTCGTAGAAGGGACGGGTATAGATGCCAATGGCATTGGAGCAGTCCCTGACTTCCCAGGTTGTGGTGTTGGTACATCATTTTGCAAACAAATCGATAACACGACATCAACATCTGGTGTTGGACCTGAAAATTTATAAGAATAAAATTTCCATTCAGCAAAAGCATAAACTAAAAAAGAAATCACATTGCATTTAACTGAAAGAAACTTAAAAAGTTACCCTCAACGACTGGCAAATTTGCTAAGAACGCTACCAAAGCAGGTGGTGTAGCTTTTAATATTTCATCAAATGCACTGATTGTTTGACCACACACTGCTGCAATCATGGGATTTGATGTGGATTTAGACGCAGTGGGAACTCCAGCTGCTGTTGTGGTTTGAAAATTTTCTGCCCCTGCAGTAAAAAATTAACAGATACAGTTCAGCCATTTGAGCATAAGCTACATAACCCCAAGAATATATCAAGCTCATGCTACAATTAACAGATAAAAGTTCCGATGCTTTTTCCTTTATTATTTGTCCAATTTAGTTGTTCTAGATCTCTTTACCATATACAAGGCATTCAGAAGTTCTCAAACCCATTCCATTTCACAAGGTGTTTGGCAAGTAGCTATTAGTGTAAATGTGCACTGCACCCCATATTGCTTAAAACATACAAAAGAGGTAATATATTATTGCCTACCAGGTTTTTGCCTTGGATCATAGATAACCATTTGGTTAGTATCGGGATAAACTACTTGTGATGACACCGCTAAATTGCTTATCAGGCTTGCAGAACCCTCTTCTACACAAAAAAGGCCACAAATTATTAAGTAAAAAGCAAACAGTAGCAACAGATCTGATATATGACAATCGAGGTACCTGCAAACCCAGGTGCATTCAACATACTTGACTTCTCCACTTTTTTATGGATATTTTTAGCAAGCCACTGAAAGATCAGAAACAAAGAAAGGTACTAATCAATAGAGGAACAAAGAGACTTGATGTAGAAGCCAAAAGGCACACCCAGTGGAGTGCATCCTTTGTAAATTTGAAGTGTTTCTGTAGCAATGTTACAATTGACCTGGCAGCGAGCGGTAGTCCATTAGTAGGAGATACTTTTCTGCACTTATTTTATAAGTTGTTTTATCATGACAGCCTGTAGGGATCCTAATACATTGGCCCATCCCCCCCACCCCCCACAAGCGAACTTGTAAGTAGCATGTTTAATGAAGAAACGAGGAGAAAAGCTCCAGGTGCAGACACTGGACAACTCTTTGCCACAGAGAAAAGAGGCAAAAATTCAGGTGAGACGAGATTCAGAGGCGACTGCCACTATTGTGGGAAAAAGGGTCACATGAAGAAGCATTGTCGTAAATGGAAAAAGGAACAAAAGAATGAGAACAATACTGTAAGTGTTGTGACTTACGATGAAGAGCTTCTTAATGTAGATGATCGATGTTTTCTGGCAAAGAAGTCTATAGTTGCCTTTACCAATGAAGATGAGTAGTTCTATCAAGGGGAGCTTGGTCATGAGTATTTCAATAAGGGGGAGCCTGGTCATGAGAAGTTCGATCAATGGGAGTTTGATCAATAGGAGCAATCATATTTTGGTATACTTTCCTCATGGTCTGGAGGGGCAGATTGTTGGGTTTTTCCAGCCCATGATGAGTTGTCCTAAGGCTATTGGGAAATGTCTTAGAGGATTAAATTGTTTTCCCAATTGAAGTTAGTTACCCAATTGGAATTGGGAAAACCAAATGGATTTGTTTACCTAATTGGAGTTGGTTTCTCAATTGGAGAAAGATTGATAACTAGATTCCTATTAGTATTAGTAATCCTTATTGAATAAGACCTTTAATATGTCTACATAAAGGGGATATTGTACTAGTTTTGAATTGGAGCAAAACAATAAATTGTATACCACTCAAGGACTTAAGAGTGAGAGAATATTGTAAAGGCAAAGTGTGTGCGAGAGAAAAGAAAAGAGATAAGAGTGTATTTTTTCTTCTTGTTCTTTCAGGTTTCTCGTCAAGTCTTAATTCTAGAGACTTGGGCAAGATTATCCGTTGTACTTATTATTGATATCTGAAAGATTGTTGTTGCTGTCCCATGGACATAGACACATATAGCCAAACCATGTTAATTCTTGGTGTGTTTATCTTGATTACTTTGTTTTTCAATTTCCCGAGTTTGTTCTGATTTTCCCATTCTTAAACGCGATATTCACAACAAAAAAATGTTTGATCTCAAAGCTGCAAATCTTATGGCAACTGATCAAAAGAGAGCCAAGACAGTGAAACTAATGAGCTGCATCCAGTTGCAGCGAAAGTACCAGCAGCCGCAGAATACATTTCCACAATAAGCTTAATAATGCCCTTGTCCATGCCAAGGGCTAGAGCTTACTAGCGTCTAGGGGTTTACTCTACACATAAGCTAGTACTATTCCACTTTGGATGGTGAATGAATACTGATTCAACATTAAATTTAACTGTCCCCTTTACATATTTCATTCTTATGATTTTAGTGTTTTCGGTAGCATGAAGAAAATGTAAAATAAATAAATAAATATAATCTCTTAGACATCAGCTTTTTGAATAGATGGCAGTATGGGGCATGTGTACATACTACGAAAAAGGAAAAGGCTGATGACAAAGATGTTCATGGTGGAAATGGACATACTAGCATAACATTTTCACTAAAGGTACCTCTTGTCGGGCTAAATGATCCAAGTCCTTTGAAGAGCAGGGCCAGAGATCCATGAAACTATATCGTGATGCAACATCTTGCAATGAACCTTCCAATGATGAAGGTCCCTCTTCACCTGCTCCGGCAAGTGCTGCTTTTTTCCTTTGTTCAACCTATATGAATCATGAATTCAACAGATTACTGCTTGTGTAAGACGAGGATCAAAATTAGCAACAATAATCCAGCACTAGCTTTTTGTAAAATTTATATTTAGACAAGCAAGTAATGTTTATAGCTTTAGTATCCCAAGTAATGTTTATTCCCGAACCCTATATAGCTGATGAGGATCTCAAGTCTTCTATGAAATTAAATTGCACAACTACTTGCAAGTGGCCCTCTACCACAGTGGTGGAGAGGAGTGTTGTCCTTGCACCACGGCATGGGTTCGAACCAATGTTTTAAAAGGCTCGCCTCAGGGCGCGCCTAGGCATCCTCTGAGGCTGGGCTTGAGGGTTGACGCCTCTGTTTTGAGGGAGTGGGCGGAAGGCGCCGGAAGGCGTTGCCGGAGCTGCCTAGGCAAGCCTCAGGAGATTTATTTTTTAAATACTCCCAAACCCAAATTTTGGGTAGGGTTTTAACCACCTCATACCTCTTCCTTGCACTATCATTTCTCTGCCTTGTTTTCTAATTTTTATTTTTTATATAAAGGATGTATGTGCCGTCTACGTGCATTGTTATATGTGTGCTCATTGTGCTTTTCATCCTCTATTTTATATATATAATATATGTATATATATGTGTGTATATGTATTTATAATATGTGTGTGCTCAGGATGATTATTGATTAATAATTTTTTTTTTAATATAATATGTGTATGCTCGGTGTATATATTAAAAAATTTAGGTCACGTGACGCCTAGGCTGGGCTATCCCTCGGACGCCTCGCCCACGCCTCATGCTTTTAATATATTGGTTCGAACCCCACTCCCTAATCTGACATCTAATTTAACAAATCTATTGTTGGACAAAAATAAATTGCACAGCTACTTCAAATTGGCCAATGAACCATCAACCATTGTGTGTCATCTTATAATAAGATATCATATATAGAACCAGCACAACAGAGTAAAATAAAACCACAGTACTGTTCCCTACGATATATATTTACCGCAGTATATACTTGTGTGCTGATATTTCCTGAGGTGCAAAAGGAATTCCGACACATGAATTCCCAAGAGTCAACAATCAACGTGTGCTCATCTTTGTGTAAATACCACTTATGTAGTTGATTTAATCCCCTTTATTTGATCTTGTTTGTCTATAGTCTTTACGCACACTTATAAGATGATGCTAGGCGAATGTATGAACAACAAAGTAAACACGCCACACACAAACACAAACAATTTAGCGAGGTTTAGCAAACTTTGCCTACTCATGTGATCTCTCTTGAGAAATCACCTGCACTATGGAGAACAACAACTCGGTTAGAAGAACTTATTCAAAACCCTTATGCTAAACCCCAAAACCTTGCTTTATCTCTCTCTATCACTCTTGGCTCTCTACCCTTGCAGTTCTCTGATGTTCATGTGAATACAGCCCCCAACAAGGCTATTTATAGTACATAGACCGATGATTACATGCCTTACAAGTATAGGATTCCTAATTCCTTCTAAAATAGGGAAAACTAACCTATTTCCTAATCCTAAACTGGTTGGGATTACAAAGAAAACCTATTTCCCAGTTCTTATGAGAGATAATTTCTGCACTTTCCTTTCTCCTTTCCCAACACCATTTAGAAACCTAAACCTATTTGGCCTCAGTATTTTGACGAGCCAAATCACAACAATCTCCACCTTAGTGAGTCAAAACCAAGAAATAATTGTTGCGCCCCAGAATATCTTCGAACTTCTTGAAGTAACTCTGGAAACCTTCAAGAACTTTCACCTTGGCAAAAATCTTCTTGCCTCAACAAGTGAGAAGGTGCTCCATCCAATCCTTAGCATGTTGTAAGATTGAGCAAGTTCAAGCAATAGTTGAACCTCTCTGTTGTAACCGGTTTAGTCAAGTAATCTAAAATGTTCTCCGGTGTATGAACCTTCTAGGTTATAACTTCCTTCGATTCTACCTAGTCCCTAATCCGGTGATATCGAGCTTCAATATGCTTCGATTTCCCACAAAACACTTTGATTCTTTGCTAAGTAAATAGCACTATGACTGTCACATCTAATCACCGTGGAACTTTTGAGTAATTCCAAACTCTCTTGTTAAACCGTTAATCCAAACTGCTTTCTTTCCAGCTTCTGCTACTGCAATATACTCTGCTTCAGTAGTAGACAATGATGTAATTGACTGTAGTAGCTCTCCAATTGATTGATCCTCCACCACAAACAAAAATGTAACTTGTAGTGAACCTTTTTTTTTGTCTAATCTCCCGCATAGTTAGCATCTACATAACCCAGCCCACATGCTTCCTCTTCTCGTTTTTAAACAAGATTCTCAGACTCTTTGTACCTTTTCTAGTAATAGAGAATCCGTTTAACCGCAGATCAATGCTCCTTTCCTGGATTTGCCATATACTCTGGAACAACAGTTAATGCTTGAGCTAGGTCATGTCTTGTGCAAACCATTGCATGCATGAGACATCCTACTACACTTGCATAAGGCACTTTTCTCATCGCTTCCAACTCTTTCTGTAGTTGGACATTGTTGCGCACTCAACTGATAGTTTGCTGTCAATGGAGTAGACACGGGCTTCGCTCCATCCATATTGAAACACTCCAATATATTATGAATATATTTTTCCTGTGACAGCCACATCTTACCCTCTTCTCTGTCCCTCCTAATTTGCATTCTAAGGATCTGTTGTGCAGCCCCTAGATCCTTTATGTCGAATTCCTTACGCAGTTGCGTCTTTAACTCTTGAATTCTACTATTCTAGACACATCCTCACATGCAATCAACATGCCATCTATGTAAAGCAGCAATAGTATAACCGTACCATCCTTGAACACATGGTAGTAAATGCAGCAATCATATAAGCATCTTCTAAAATTAATATACAACATGTATGAGTCGAAACGCCTGCTCCATTGCCTTGGAGATTGCTTTAGCCCATAAAAAGACTTCTCCAATTGACAAACCAGATTTTCATTTCCTGTTTTGACAAAACCTTCACCTGCTCTATTTCCATATCCTGTTGAGCTGCTATTGATAACAGAATTCTTATAGAAGTATGCTTAACCACTAGAGAAAATATCTCGTCATAATCTAACTACATCCTTTTGCGAATTTTGCCACTAACCGAGCTTTATATCTCATGGCATCGTCTTCATGTGTTCCTTGTTTTTTTCAAAACTCCTACTCACGGCCTACAATCCTTTGCTCCTTTGGTTTAGAAACTAGCTCCGAAATAGAGTTCTTACAAAAGAGATTTCATCAGTTCAGACATAGCAACCAACCAATTTTCCCGATCATTATTTGCTATAGCTACTTGATACATGGTTGGATCTTCCTTACTAACACTTAGAGCATAATTGACTTGATCTCGATCAAATCCATACCTGTCAGGTGATTGAGGAACCTGGAAGTCTTGGTTCCACAATGGTGATAGCTCCACTTGAGCCTAAACTGGTGATTGTTGTTGTTGCTCTACTTCTTCTCCATTAACCCCATTGTCATGCTCCGCTTGCTCGTGTTCGACCTGAGCTGGATTCCATGACCCATTTGGTTATAAGAAATTCAGTTGCTTCTTCTACAACATCAGTCTTCTTCTCCTCATTTGTCTTGACTTTATTTAGCAGCGTAGTCTTTTTGTCGAATATGACATCCCTACTTAAAACCTTCTTTTTGTTGATACGATCCCATAACTTGGAGCCCTTCATTCCTTTCTCAAAGTCAATGAATGTGCATTCAAGAGATTTTGGTTTGAGTTTGGTCCTCACATTGCTTGGAATATGAGCATATGCGCTACAAAAGCGCAACCAAAAACTCTTTAGTTTGGAAAAATCAACAAGTTTACCAAGCCATACCTCTACTGCACACTTGAAGTCAAGAACCCTTGAGGGTGATTGATTAACAAGTAGCAAGCATGGTTAACCGCTTCTATGCAAAACGCGTCAAGCAATCCCGCATGAAACTGCATGCTTCTCTCTCTTTCCAAGAAAGTTCTATTCATCTTCTCTGGAGCTCTGTTTTGTTGAGGGGTTTTCTCCACCGTAAAGTGTATTGTGATGCCTTCTTCCTTGCAAAACTGGAAGAATTTCTTTTCTCTATACCCCCGTTGTCGCTTCTTAAATATCTGATTTTCCTACCCGTCATCTATTCTACTTCTGTTTTCCACTCCTTGAACTTGGCAAAGACCTCGGATTTCTCCATCATGAAGTACACCCAAACTTTCTTGAAATATCATCTAGAAAAGTAACAAAGTATCTGGAGCCTCCTTTGCACCTTGTTGGAGCTAAACCCCATACATCTGTATGGTACAGCAAATCCTAACTTCTTTTCTCAGAGTCCTTGAATGACATCTTTGTATGCTTCCCAAGAGTACAATACTTGCAGAAATCCAGTCTACAATAACTAACACCTTCTAGCAAATTTTTCTATTGTAGTTCTTGCAATCCTATTTGACTCATATGCCCTAGCCTATGGTGCCAAAGCTCAGTCTTTTTCTCTGAACCAACCTCAGTAGATATTGAGGCTCCACCTATTATTGTAGCTCGATGTTACTGCAAGGAATTCGCCGTCACTTTCCTCTGAAATAACCACACTAACTGTATTTGAATTCACTGTCATCGCCTTTGCTTTCTTCTCTTTCCATATTTTGCAATTTCTTTTCCAGTGGTCGGAAGCACCACAATGGAAGTAACATTTCTTTTCTTTTCCTTTGGATTTTAGATTTTGATCTACCCCTGCCACCAGATTTATCACTCTTGTTCTGTGACCGACCCCTCTCTTTACCTTTCGCATAAAGACCATGTGCTTAAGAGCTTTGGTGTTCTCATCCATCTTGACATAAGTGTTGTTCTGAGTATCCTTACCCAACATGAATGTTGTTCTGAGTATCCTTACCCAACATGAATGTTGTTCTGAAGTGCTTGAACAAAGGCAGTAGAGATCTTAACAGTAAGAGCGCCTTGCCATCATCTTCATACTTCACATCCATCTTTGATATGGTAACACTTTTCTGAAATTTGCTCATATGATCTTACAGATCTCCACCTTCTTCTAACCAAAGACCGAGAAGTTCATCTTTCAAGAAAAGTTTGCTGTATAAAGTCTTACCCCTGTAAAATTTCTCAAGTTACTCCCATGTTTTTTTAGAGCTCATATCCTCATCGAGACAACACATCACGTTGTCAGCAAGATGTAGCACGAAACAGCTCTTCGCCCTTCTGTCCAACTTCTTTCACCACGCATCTGTGGTTCTTTGTGGCTTATTCTCCATTCCGAGAATAGCGTCTTGCAGATCTTGTTGAATCAGGAAATTCTTCATCTTCCACAGCCACAACGTGAAGTTATCCTCTCCATCAAACGCCTTGATCATGGGCCTCACATCATCACTTGAGCTTGCCTTACAAGACCGATATCTATATATAATAAATATATTTAAATATATATTATCTGCAAATGTCCAACTTGAAATCTATCTGCAAATGGCGTTTATCGCAGTGGCGGTAAGTAATTAAGTCTATGTATTATGATGCAGGTTCAATCTTCACCAATTTTCCTTCTTTCTAACAACTAAAGCTTTAAAGATCATATGAGCAAATTTCAGACAAGGCGCTCTATTGAATAGTTTCTGAGTTGAATTTCTTTGTCATTTCACCAGTTTGAGTTCTTTGGTTTCTGATAAAAGGTTGTTTTCTCCCAACTTCATTTCTTTCAAGAAAAGGAGAGAGAAGTTCATCTTTCAAGAAAAGTTTTCTGTATAAAGTCTTACCCCTGTAAAATTTCTCAAGCTACTCCCATGTTTCTTTAGCGCTCATATCCTTGTCGAGACGACACATCTTGTCAGCAAGATGTAGCCGGAAAATTGGTGAAGATTGAACCCGCATCATAATACATAGACTTGGTTACTTACTGCCACTGCGATAAACGCCATTTGCAGATAGATTTCAAGTTGGACATTAGATTTCTTTTCATATTCTACTCAATACTTTGAAGGTGAAAAGGAAGTGGGTTACATGCCTTACAAGTATAGGATTCCTAAATCCTTCTAAAATAGGAAAAACTAACTTATTTCCTAATCTAAACTGGTTGGGATTACAAAGAAAACCTACTTCCCAATTCTTATGGGAAATGTTTTGTGCACATTCCTTTTCACCTTCACAACACCAATTGGAAACCTAAACCTTTTTGGCCTTGGTATTTTGATGAGCCAAATCACAACATATATTAAATCATTACGAACTTAAAATCAATGTTTTAAAAGACGAGCCCCGAGGCGCGCCTAGACGGCTTTGGAGGCGGGCCTGGAGTGATAATGCCTCTGCCTAGTGGGAGTGAGCGAAAACTCGCCGAGGCGTGGTTGAGGCGAGCCTAGGCAGCTGAGGCGCGTCTAAAGGCGGTTGGCAGGCGTTCCCAAATCCATCCATGACCCAAAATTGAAGTCAAATGCTCTGTTGTCAGGCTCTACCCATCTGGGTTTAGGGCTGCAGGGTGTGCGGTGTCTTCGTGAGAAAGACAACCGCGAAGAAGAAGAGGAGGGATTTTTTTTTTTTTTTTAAAGACTTGGTCCAAAATGATGTCGTTTTGGCCAAGTCTTTAATTTTTTTTAAAGGACTTGGCCCAAAACAACGTTGTTTTGGCCAAGTCTTTTTTTCTTTTATTTTTAAAACCCCAAGAGTCCCCTGTTTCCTCTGTTTTTCTCAGCAGTCCCCTATTATTTAAGGTCCCATAAGGCTTCGCCTCACGCCTTACGCCTAGGCCGGGCTATCCCTCGGACGCCTCGCCCACACCTCACGCTTTTAATACATTGCTTAAAATACAGAGCAGCTTTCTTGACAAAACTACATAACACTTATACACTATTTCCAAACTAATAGGAAATTATTTCTAAAATCAAAGAGTATTATAAAGGTACAAATTTATCGAACAAGCAAAGGGTTGAATAAACTTGTTTTACCAAATCCATAAACAAATTTCACAATTATTACTAAGCAGAGAAACTCACTGTTTTCACCAGCTTAGGGGAGCCTGTTACTAACGGCAATGAGCCAAAATCAACTCAAGCAAAAACGAGTGTAAAATAATCAAATAGGAAAAAACTTTAAAATTAAATTTTTTTTAAAAAAAAAAAAAATTAAGATTTGGAATGGGATAATGCATTGCAAACTAAAAGGAAAGATCATATTTAGTACTACCTTCAACATACTAGCCAAATCTCCATAAGTTTGCTCAAAAATGGTGAATCGCTTCCATACCTAAGAAGGAATATCCATCAGAATCTGGTATTCAATATTTAAAAAAAAAAAACAAAAGTTTGGAGAAGTGTGCAATAATCAGTAATGCAGATGACTATAGTACTTAATCATAAAAAAGCATCGGTTAAGAAATAAATAACCCACCACATAATAAAAATAGAGCTAATACAAACACGAGCAAACATGTATACTTATGTGAATGGCATTAGGTGTCTACCTCAACAGATTCCTCTGATGGTAATGAGCTTAATGCCCTCTCAAATAAGGCCCGAATATTTCTATCATCATTCAAACGAGTTAAAAAGTCTGCATATCTGCAACATTAAGGACACGATAACCAATAAGAAAAACACAAAGAGATACTTCACAACCCAAAATACTTGAATGACTAATATTTAGAAATACAAAATAGGGTTGCCAGTAACATAAAAAATCTGCCTCAAAGCCACTACTTGGCCAACCCATAAGTTAGAGCCACAAAACACAATGCAGCCACAGGTGGAATCCTTTATGCCAATAAGGTGCTCACTTTGTGGAGATGTGCCCTCTCACTTTGGTGGTGTGTTTGGATGAACAAGAACAAGAGAACTTTTGACAGTAAGGAGAAGGAAGTGGGTGCAATGTGGGATAGAGTCATATTACTTCTCTGGGAATCTCGGTCAAAATGTCTAAAACATTCCTTTTTGTGTGATTTTTCTTGATAGGATTGGTCCTTTGTATAGGAAACTTTCTGGGATGGAGTTATGCCTGTTGGTTTAGGCTTTCTCTTTGGGTTTTTGTGTTTCCTCTGTTGTTTTGTTGTTTCTTGGACCACTTGTCCATGCTTGTATTCCTTGTGTTTTCTCTTTATAAATCTTGTATCTTATACCATAAAATCAAATAAGATTTGATGCCACAACAGTAGATTGCACGTGGAAAACATAGAGAGCTCTTCAATTCACCCAAAGAAAGCCCGTAAAGAATTCCTTTTCCCTCATATGCCTAGAGGATCCTTTTCCTAAGTGTACTGGACATGCATATATCATTTCACATAGAAAACCCAGAACAAAAATCACCAAATAAATTTAGTATTCTGAACAAGAACATGAACTCACTCAAGAATGTAAACAGGCTCATGCATAAACCGTTTCAACCCAGCTTCAAAAACATTGTGTGCCATCTGCATGAATGTAAAGAAGTAGTAAATGCTTGTTCCTCTACCTTGTGAATGCCCATTCCGTTGTTTGGGGAAAGTAGTAGAGCATTGCCAAAGTAAATATGTGAACCAATCAATCAAATAGGCATTCCATAATATTCATTCCAATGCAGATTAAATTCTACTCCTTGAAGCCAAACATCACCTTACACTTTACCATGGCTTTCTTTAACAACCAGGAGAAGAAAAGAACTGAAGAATTTCTTCTGGTAAATCTATGTGAGAAAATTGTATAGGCTATATATATGACCCAAACACCAATAAATCCTATCCAACAATTTCAGCACCAAGTACTGCTCATCATGAAGATTTTGATTTTAACTAAAATAACCTTTGGATCCTTGTCAAGACAGAAAGCCATCATCGCATAAGCAACATAAACATGGTACGTGCAGTTTGGAGATTTGCGCGCATCTAAAAAGTACTTGCGAGCTGCTTCAACTCCTTCAGTTCTCCTTAAAAAGCGAATAAACTGCAGTGAAATACACAAGCATGAGATTTTTCCAAAGCATGGTCAAAATGAGGATGTAAAGAAGTATAGGGCCTCCTCTTTTGA
The DNA here is from genome assembly GCF_963583255.1 of Pyrus communis. Classification (NCBI taxonomy): domain Eukaryota; kingdom Viridiplantae; phylum Streptophyta; class Magnoliopsida; order Rosales; family Rosaceae; genus Pyrus; species Pyrus communis. The sequence continues at coordinate 24,143,608 of NC_084817.1, forward strand.
AGCATATCAAATGTATTGGTTTTACCATGAGCCACCAGTCAAGCAAAAAATTGAACTTTAGTGGGTGCACCAGTCTTACAAAATTAAATCATTGCAACCAATGGTACGCTGACTGAGATTATCTAGGCACAGAAAGAAGAATAGACTTGCCAGGACAAAGAGAAAAACCCCAATATCCCTGAGTCAAGCATATTACACGACAAAAGGAGGATCATATTCACTAAAAGATCCAAAAGAAAATTCCTACCTGTATATGAGCAAGTGCTGATGTGTTAATACCATCTCCCAAAAGGCCTTCATATATTTTCTTTGTGGGCTTCATGAAAGCGGTAGCACATTTAAAAATCAAGAACCAATAAGTCCAGCTCAACTGCAACGCAACGAAGCCTTAAGAGCCAAAAATCTTAATACCTGAATTGCTCCACGGGATTCTTCCAGCTCTGCATAAGCATATCTAAGCATCTCCGAGTCTGATAAGGAGAGGGAGAGAGAGAGAGAGAGAGATAGAGAGAGAGACATGTAAGCAACTTCAAGCTATCCATAGAAAATTTCATAGGAGCACTACATTCATGCTTATTAAACAGTCATGCCAAAGTAGCAAGATAAAAGAAATAAGAAAACAGAAGTTCTTAAATCCTTACAAGCAAAGCTTCTAAAACAGTAACAAACAGAGAACTTTAAAAAGCAAGAGACAATAAAGGATAGAGAAAAAAAAATACCAGGAAGAACCTTCAATGCTCTTTGAAATACCTTAATTGCAGTATCTACAGAACCACTTTTTGCATGCCACATGGCATAGTCATACCATAAATCAGGATAATGGTATAGATACATTAGACACTGGAAACCAAGGGAACGCAGTATGGAAGTCAGAAATAAAAATTTAAACAAACAGTTAACAATTGCATAAATAAATTAAAATAAATGCACACAATTTTAAGTGCATAATCCCCTTATGTTCACGCATAATTTAGTATATTTATTTAATTAACTACACGTAGAAATATGTTCTTCATGATGGTTGAGTAAATAACAAAAGTCAAGAAGAGAAAATCAGATCGAGAATAGGACTCCATGAATGTGCAGACACTAATTAAAATCATACGCAAGAATATAGGGGAGAAAACATAACCTAATGTAAAGAAATACTAAATGAAACATAGGAATTGCTAACTTTCATAACAGCATTATTCACAAGATTACATTTTTGTGCTACTGAATTACTTGCATCTGTAATTGACACATAACTTAGATCATATTATTTAACCAGCAATTATCCCCATCATACAATTGAGGATTACAAAGACACAAGGTGACATTCAAAATTAAAATCTGTTCAAGCCAGAAGAAAAGGACCGTGAAGTTGCATTTGTTCCGCCATACATCAACAGATACAATATAGAATATCATCTACTAATTGTATGAATTAAAAGGAGAAAAATATATATTTTCCTTACCTGCTCATAAGTGAAAATGATTCGCTTGTTGGATGATCCATTGTCTATCCTTTGTGGGTTTCCTCTGCAATGCAATTACAAGGTATTGGCTTGAAGAATGCAATATTCTCAAACAAAGCGTGACAAGAGATTGAAAAACCAATAATAATAATGAGTATCCAAATATGGGGCAAGTTATTCATTCTAATTTTTAACCATTTGTCAAAAGTCAATGCAGCCTCATAGACTTAATCAACTTGACTTCATAATTTATTTACATTATTGGTTCATTCCCTGACTGAGTTCTTCGGCCATATGGTTTTCTAACTGGGTATCAGAGTCTTCTTTGCAAGTGGTCACGAACTTGCTCCTTGTTCCGTACTTCTTAGTTGGTTTGTAGGTTGCAGGGTGGGGCTGCACCTATATGCTTGTTTCTCTCCCCTTATCAGTCTGCGTCCACATGCAGGATGGGCTGTGCGTGGAACATCCAACGCTTGCCCATAGAGATAATCTGTATGGTTCTATATAAAGGTGGCTGTGAAGAACTCTCCCCTCGTAGTTATCTAATCTGTGTACTTTCTAACTCATGCACTCGCTGAGCAGGAATGATCAATCATATCTTTTTCACATTTGACTTATGAGGACATTCTAACAAGTACAAAATATCTGAAAAGGGTAAATTTGCACAAAAGAGTACTCAGATAATATATTTTTCACATTGGTCCCTACAAGCATCTCATTCTTAAGTTCATATGCCAAATAATTGCAGATAAATAAATTAAGAAGGAAGGTTGTGCAACCCCAGTAAATTCAAAGCTATAAATGCATAACCACTAAATAAGGTTATGAAACCCCAGTAAATTCATAGTCTATAAATGCATAACCACTAAAGAAAAAGAACGTATGGCAGTAACTTACTTTTCGAAAGCTATAAATGCATAACCACTAAATAAGGTTAAGCAAAAGGTAAATTCATAGTCTATAAATGCATAACCACTAAAGCAAAAGAAAGGATGGCAGTAACATACTTTTCGAAAGCTAATAACTTTTTCCATGCCATCCATTGTAGTTCTTGCTGTAAGAGCACAATACATGATTAGCATTTTCCATTACAAAATATGTGGGAAGAACTTCCAATCTCTCTCATACAAGGAACCTTACTGCAAACCAAATATGTCCTTGTTCCCATGCAACCCATTTATACAGGCAAGTCGGTCAATGTCAAAGAGTGCATATATTACAATATACCTAGAAAATCAAGACAAAATCATATACCATGGGTCGACGCTCAGATTAACCCGAAATTAAATAGGTGGAATCCATGCAGGGGGGAATGAACATTTAATTTCAAGTAAATTTTTTGTTTCCAAAGCAAGGGGAAGCAACCTTGATTGCATGTTTGGATAACAGAAACCAGCTAAGATAAAATAAAATAACATAAACATCTGCGAGCCAACAAACCAGAGTACAGCACAATAAGATGCAAAATTACCTTATAAGAGCCATTTGGTGGTACAGCAAGCATATTCCAGTCAATTTCATCAACATACTTCTTCCGCTCCCTATAAACGGCCCTGGCGCTGTTAAATTTGGGTTGATATTCAGATAACAGTCCTTTTGCCTGCTTAATGTAATAACATCAGATTGACAATCTTTTAGGTGTATTTCATTAATAAGATAAAAAAAACTAATGCACGTACTGAGACAGTCTGTACATATATGTTTTATACTGGTTTATTTTAAGTTTGCATTCCAGAACTAAAATGTTACCAGTTGACGGCTGACAGAATTTTCAAAATTTTCATAATCCTTCCAGAGTTGTTCGATGTGATGGGTAGGAGTAACAATGGCTTTCTGGTATACTTTTCGCACAGCAGTCATGCGCTGTGACTCTTCCTGTGTGTTTAAAGCCTGCAACAACACGTTTTGAAAATAACTTCCCTTGACATGAAAAAACAATCAACAACAGCTACACAGTTTCTGAGGCATGCAACAAAAATACAAGCAGCCTACGCGACCCCCATCTTCTTCTCCCCACCCGCCTTTACTTACTTCAAATTATCCCCATATAAAATTATTTGTAACTAAAAAAAAACTTTCGAAAATTCAAAAACCTTGCAAAAATGTCCATGGCAGCAAGACAAGGCCATGGAAATACCATGGACTGGTAGAGACAGGCTAGGGTTGGAGTTTAGAGCATTCCCTCGTAATGGGTATGGGAAAAGTCAGTGGTGTGGTGTGAAGGGGCATGGTAAATTGGCAATGCCAATGCTACCTTAAAAATAGGTCTGCAAATTCTGGTTAATTAGTTTTAGTATGAGACGTAGCAAGTGGAACAACATCTTGTGATATTCAATTCGCATAAGTAAACACTCAAATCCACAATTAAGGTCTTTCTTAGATTGCAGCTTTAATTTTTTGATCCAACAATTGGTGTAAATTCCCTGGTCCGCTGCAGAAAATAACTGACTCTTCTTCTTCTATTTACATCAAGTGGTACCAGAGCCACTTGATCAAACCAGTGAATTTACCAGATCTCGGTACCGATTGTTCAGTTACTTTCCAGTATTCTCTCAAAACTCTTAGTAACTTCCTGAGTTATGCTTCAGAGATCACCCCTAACAAAATCTCGGTCAAACATTGCTGGATAAAAATCAACTCTTGCTCTATTGTCTGAAGTAGACGATATCCTTTTTTCTGTTTGTATCCATTAGAATTCATATTAAAAGAAAAGATAAAGGAAGAAATAACAGACCGGCAAAGACTTTAAAAAGGTGAGGTACTCCATCCACACAGGCCCAGATGCTATATCTGCCCCTGGTAGCACATGCAAAAAATAAAAACAAAACACATTAAACCACACTGAATTAAGAGCATGTTTCAATTCACTAAATGGACTAATATATTATATAATGCAAGTATAAGTAGTAAATGCTTAGTTAAAAAATACATTCCTCGGTTTTAGAAACAAAATATTTCATAACATATCATAACTATGTCAGATAAAATATAACCTTATATTAATGTGAAAAAAATTAGACCCTTCAAAAATTGGTAAAAGAATCAAATCTAAAAAACTTGTCATGGACTGTAATGTCTGAAACTTCCAAACTTGTTTGAATGTATCAACATGTCAGCTTAGCACCCATCTCCTCATGTTTAAAACCACACCATTCAAACGGAAAACCTTGTCATTCGAAGGAACTTCATTTTTGTTCTACATTTTTCACCAATTACGAGATGGTTTATTTCCTAAGCTACTATCTTCAGAACCTAGGTTTTAGGGTCTAAATGCCCTCAACCATAGAGCTTAAACCATAAACCCTAAGCCCTGAAGAGGATATTTCAAAAAATGATTGCCAATCATTCGCACAGAAAAGGATTCCCAAACATGAGATCCCACTCGTCTAGCAGCTGCTTGTGTGTGTGTGCGTGTGTGTGTTTCTGTTTCAATTTTGAAGTTATCCTTTACAGTCCCTTTATTTCTCATCATCTAGCACATCAAGATGAAACACTTCAGTAATATTTTTTCTTTACCTACAGGTGAGAGATAACCTATCAAAACTTGAAGTGTGTAAATTATTAAATAAAGTTAAAAGAACATACCAACATAACTGAGCATAAAATCAAAAGCTTTTCTAGTCTCTTCCTGACCCTCTACCCCCTTCTTGTCATTGACCTTTCTGATGAAACGAATGTAGCATCGCCTACAAAGCCAATACAAGCAAGACAATGGAGAACTTTAAATAAATAATAGGAGAAAGACATTTCCAAATATGGAAAAAATTGGATAAGTTGTGAGGAAAAGATCGTATGAAGGAATGAAGTTTTAGAAGAAAACAAGAAAACATGGTTATTTCTGTTCTTTTGAATGGATGATGGGGTGGGTTCAAGAAATAAATAATCCAAATGTTAGAATCATGGTAATTGCTTGTCACATCTGACTATATCAACAAAAAATATAAAAATAAATTGACCTCGATTCCCTATTCAGAAACTAAGCATATGACATCATAATATTGAATCACCAAAAAAAGTAATCAATAAAATAGTTTCCTATAAATCGCTTATCTATGAAATTAGGTAAACTTCAACTAAAAGCAACCAAGATATTGCTGACAGCATTTTGGCTGTAGACCGCAATATACCAAAGAGGAATTTGCAGACAATTCAACAGACACCGGCTAAATATCTGTTTTGTGGCATCATCATTATTTACAGCCATTTGCGCCTCCACATATTGCTTCCAATATTTTGCCTGGAAAGAAAATAAATATATGTAAATCAATCAAATACAAAGAAAATTTTCCAGATATGAGAGAGACAAATTGCATCTCCAAATGTTAATAATATGGCACACTTCTGGGCCCTGTGTCCAGTGATACTTTAAACGCTCAACATAAGCTAAATAAAACAGTTTAAAGGGGAGTAATCGATCTAGAATTCTAAGACTTTGCCAATGTTTTGAAGTGAAACTGTTATAGACAATATAGAGTTTTCATGACTTATTCAACATCCGTATTGTACTATTATCCAAGTAGAAATGGAATTGCACTGAAGAATAGAATGATCTAAAAAGACAAAGCCACAAGATAAAAAGTTAATTATCTGTCCAGATATAGAGCGATTAGAAGGAACTCACCGCAGTGGGAAACACCGTTAAAAGCTGCTCGTATATTGGTGCTGCCTCTGTAATAGGCAAACGCTAAGTGGAAAGATATTAACAATAATTAGGGTACATTCTATTCCTCCAAAATTCCAAATAAACTGTCCCCAGAAAAAGTTGAAACTAAGGCAGAGTTGCAGTGTCATACTAGTGCCTCATTGGCTTGATTTTCGCTGGCTTCAACACTGTACTTATCATCGATGAATTTGTGAGCTGAAAAGTTGTGAAAATTCCATCAGCATATGAGGTCTTGGGTCTAGATCAACACAAATAAAGCCTTAAAATTGTCAATCAAAAATCAAACGGCCTATATAGCAAAAACTCACCGTGATCTCCAACTTTTCGAGACTCGGGTTCCATATTCCAACGGAATTATAGTTCTAGGGCTGCATTACAAACCGAATTTTTTTAACATAATTGCAGAGTTGAAAGTGCAAACATCTATTTCATGTGATTTAATAACTAAAGGAATTGAAATTTCAACAAAACAATTTGTACGAACATCAAAACAATTTGCCATCTTCTTTCTAGTTCAAAATTACCAACACACTATAGATTGAAAAACTCTAAACCTTATTGATAAGGAGAAGAACAAAATGCACCACTATAAGATTAGCGAGAACACCCTGAAAAGAAAATCCATGATAAAAGAAGCCAGTTATTACCTAATAGTATTAGCAAATTAAAAAAGAAGTGATAAATAAATTGAATTACACAAGCCTCTTTAATTGAAGAAAATAATGAAGCAGAAAACCAACCAGCCGAAGAAACATTACAGAAGAAGTAGAGGGGGAAGAGAAGAGAACGAGAACTAAAGTTGGAGGGGAATTGGCACTGTTCATGGCCTTGTTTGCCCCTCGATTTCACGCTATCTACAACAAAACCATCAGATTTGGGATGGGTTGGGAAGGTAATTCTTAAAAGTTAGGGGGTAATTGTGTCCTTATGTTTGAGCCAAATTTCACTTTATTTACAAAATTGCCACCGCCTTTTCTTTCCCTCTTTCCCTCCATACTCTCTCCCGACTCTCGATAACCATCCATCAAATCCTCCGTCCTTCCCTTTTCTCACTCTGAGCTCATTTCCTACAACCCTAGCACCGTTTCTCTCTCATTTCCTATCAAATTCGAGAGACTTCTCTCTCCATTTCTCTCAACCTAGCCCCAGCGCTGCTCACCCCATTCCTCTTCATCATCTCAGTTAAATCCGTTGAACAATCACTGATGCACCTCCACACGAACCCATATCGAATTTTCCTCCTGCCCACGAACCAACCTCCATTTCGTGGATCCACCGTCCTTGCAAGTCGCCGACACCCACAAATGAACTCAGATACGACCATCAAAAGTAGGGCGGAGCTCTCGAAGATGTCAGATTTGAGAAGGGAAAAGGTAAAGTTTCGTAGTTTAGTGTTTGATCCTGAAGTAGATTGAATTTTCCCTCTCTCCGATCAAATTCTTCTCCTTCCCAAATTTTCTGCTCAAATCTAAAAAATTCCAGGAGCGGAGTGGAATTTAAAATGCGCGAGCTCTGCTTTCAGGCCTCCCTGAAACGCTTGCAGGTCAGTCGTCCGAACCGATTTCTGAATTTTGGATGTATTGCGTTTGAAAATGCCGAAAATTAATTGTTTTGTTGGAGTCCGATTGATTTCAGAGGATCGGCGGTGGTTTTTAAATTTGTATTTGTATTTGTATTTGGTGCTTAATTTAAAAAATTGGAGTGAGTTTGGTGTGGATCCGAGCTAAATTAAGTAATTAACTGACTCTGCAATTTAAAAAAATTTTCATTTGAATTTTGTTTCAGCAATTTCAGCTCAATTTCTATGTTTTATGAATTTTAATTTTAATTAATGCTTTTGTGGAAAGAAATTTGAATTTTTATTTTTATTTTTATGTTGTTTAATAGAAAGATAGGTGCTTGGATGGGAGTGGATGTAGGAGCAGGGAGTGGTGCGAGGAGGGGAAGTAGTACCATCATCTGCTGTGTTGCAGTAGTGAAGTGATCAGACGTCGGTATGGCATCTGCTAGCCTAGGGAATGGTGGAGTTGGCCGTTCAAGGTATGTTAGACAATGGATATGGCATAAGTGATAAGCCATTTTCCCTCTCTGCAAGTGTTAACCTCACCCTGTATGGGATTATGAAAAGGAGGGGCTTTCTTTTTTGCGTTGCAAGGGATAGAGGGAAACTTAATTTACTATATTAGCCTTATGAGTTTACGGACCTTCTAATATTTCATAGTGGACCTGGAAGTGATTTTCCAGGAACGGGAAAGGTAATTGAGATTAGTCTCTGATTGTTTGATCATCCTCTATATATTTGATGAAGCTTCAACTAGCTTCTACCAGACAACCCCTCATTTCTTTATGGTAATTGAGCTTCATCTCTAATTGTTTATTGTCTGATTAGATTATGATAATATTTGGGTTGTTGGATATGTTGGATTTGAATTGATTTTTTGTTTTCATTTTTCATGGTGATGGATTTTCGAATGAAATGCACTCAACCCTGAATTCCAGTGGGGTGGCTGAAGCAGCTGCCGGATATGACTTATGGCAGCCAAGGTTCCCTTATTGTCATGCTTTTAGTTTTATTAAATATGACAAGTTGATATAAATATATATGTATACAGAGAACTTACATCTCTTGATAAATTGTGTTGCTAGATAGTTTTTCATGTTATTCTGTCCAACTATTGATTTGGAACAACGTTATGTAAATACTTTATTCTGTCCAACTATTGATTTGGAACAACGTTATGTAAATACTTTTCACACACCATACTTATAACACATTGGTCTTGTATTTGAAGACTTATATACAATACTTATAATTTGGATGAAGAGATCCTGATCTTTGTTTTTGGGAGTTTTTTTACGCTCTGCTTTTTGAGCAAATCTTTATTTATCATTTTTTATCATAACACGGTCATATGGTGTTACTGTCCGTCCTCTTAGTTGTTAAAATCTGCTTTTTTGAGTCGTACATAGAGCTCTTAACGTGGAATTAGTAAAATGTAGGTGCAGAATGAACGACTAATCAATATGAGAGAAGCTTTTACTTTTTTTGGGTTCAATTTTAAATGGGTTGTTATCAACCATTGAATTGCTTTTGGAGTTTTCATTTGATAGGAGAGATGGGGGATTCTTTTGGGTGAAACTTTTAATCCATGAGATTTTTAGTCAGGTTGTGTTGTGGGTTTTTGCAAATTTCTACTGTGTTTATGCATGCATATTTTTGTTATAGATTTGGAAGAAAATAGCATTACAGGGTGTTGAGGGTTTGTTGGTGGGGGAAGGCAGCAGCGTTTAGATTTTGCAGGTGAGATATTAGGGTGAGAGAAAAAGGGGATAAAGAGCATCGAAGACACGTTTGGGATTAGGGGTAACAAAATAGGGGAAAAGAATATGACAGAGGAATGGACTCTTAATTTTTTTCTTAACTGGATTGGGATTTTTCTTGCCTTTGGGGTCGTCATTGGCATCAAGCATTTGGTCTCAAGTCGTGTCTGTTTTGTCATAATTTTTATTACTAATTTTTATGTCGTTTGCAATTTTGTATCCTAGGATTTTTTAATTTTATTGGTTTTTAAATTTTTGTTTTTTCCTTCGTTTGTTTGTTTTATATGTTGTGTTTGTGCTGGGACGCCGTTTTGCAAGTTCTCTTTCCATTGGGACCACTGTTTTTTTAAAGTGTTGAGGGTGAGATTTAGATACTCAAAACACTCCATTTTTTCCCAAATATGCGTGTTTGGTTCTCTTCGGTTTTAAATGTTTTAAATTAAATGGTTGTTTGGATAAAATGGTTTATTAGTTTATCTTATGTGTTGTGATCAGGAATTCAATTGGATTGGGTAAAATGCTTTATCAATTTACGTTATAGGGAATTTTGTGTATTATGGTCTGTGAGTTTTATTGCTCATCGTTTGTTCTTTTTTCTCTGTTTGCCGATTTCTTTTGCAGGGGATCACTACAGTTTGGGAGTCAAAATGACCACACTACCCCATCAAGGGTTCAGATCTTGCCGTCAGGTGATATGAGAGGGGGTTGGATGGTAATTTTGTCCGTAGGGTTTCGGACGGATTGGGATGGGTTAGGGACTTTGTTCATTTAGTTTGTTTCTGAGAGAGAGAGAGAGAGAGAGAGAGAGAGAGAGAGAGAGAGGATGTCAGTGTCGATCTTTGATTCAGTGAGTGAGAGTGTGACGGTGAAAGAGGGGGATCATCGGGATTTCAAGGAGAGAAACACAGAGAGAGGGGTGATGGTGAACAGGCGCGAGTATGGTCTCTTAGTCCAGGATTCACTCTTCATCGTCCATACTCTATTGCATGCTCAGATAAGTGTCTTTTTCAATTACATTTTGTACTAAAATCTTTGTTTTTTTATTGTTTCTTGCATTTATATCTGCGTGAATGTGGTGATTGAAAAGCCCAAAAAAAATTTTCCAAATCTTTTTGTATTGTTTTGTTAGGTGAGGCATCATGGTTTTTTTTTTTTTTTTTTTTTAATCGGTTGGGGGATTTTCTGGGTGTCTTTTTATTTTTTTCCCCTTTGGTTTGTTTTTCATTCTGGGTTCCCACTCTTTCATTAGAGAGTACAAAAATTCCAAAGGTAAACATCCAATCCCTTGCTTCGCTTTTCTGTCCATGATCAAGAATCGGTGAAATAAGTGTGGTTCTTGGATCTGTGGTCTGAAACAAAAAAGTATGTCTATTCTCTGTGCCAGCTAATGTATCCGTGATTTCTTTCCAGGACGCTACTGCAACACTCAAGTCCGTTTGGAAAATGGAGAACACACGACTTAAGTATCTCGGACCCAAGGTAAAATGTAATAATCTCTGGCTCCCTTTACTAATGTACGCTTGCATGCGCTAGATCTGTGAATTTTAATTATGCATGTGCACTCTCTGTGCCAAAAGTTTTTAGATCCGAAGCGGTCAGGATGCTAAGTTAGGAAGGTTAATTTTGTCCTATGGTTTTGGGATGGATTGGGATGGGTCTAGGTGGCTGTCATTCGATGAGGGTTTGGTGAATGAGAGCCATGCTGCCTTTGCACAGAGAGAGAGGGAGGGAGTAGTAGGTCGTTTTATTGCCTTCACTGCACCATTAGTTTGATTGCCTATCCCTGTGTATTTGATTTTGTCTGGAAGATGACTTCTAATTCCTATCTAATTCCTATAATAATCAGATACTCAATCTTCAATCCTGCTTAGCAGCAGCAATCACCACCTGTTTCATGAAAGGTACACGTGAAACAATTGTTAATATTTGGGAACCAACAGAGCTCCTTATTTTGGGGGTTTATTTATGTTTTTGGCAGGAGAACGATTTGGAGCAAGTGACTCAAAAAGTTAAACTTCGATATCAAAATTAATGGAAACCCATCGGTATGATTTCTTCATCTGAAATTTTTGATTGCCCAATTGGTTGTTTCATCAATTAATTGTGTGCAAACATTTATGTGTAATTTTTTACTTCTTCCACTTAAATGGTAAGATCAAATTAAGCTTAAGAACTTTGGGTTTTGTAAATGTTATGTAATTAAATTATTCATATTATCAATTAATTTTGAGCAAACATTTCTGGGTAGTTGTTAATTTGACTCAATAATTGATAATAATTAAATTAAAGCTGAGAACTTTGTATTTTGTTCATTACCTGCCATGGATTTTACTTAACAGAGAAAATGTAGTTTCCTTGATATTATTCATGTTTTGTTTTCTTTCAGATTGTGTTGTAATGGGTCTTTTTGGAAAAACAATTCTTAAGACCAATTGTGAGGTTTGTTCTTATATGGTACATGAGTGTTTTTATAATTCTTTTGCACAGTTGTTAGTATTTGTAGTTGTGATTGGTGTTGTCCTACATATTTGGCTTGAAGAAATAAGACACTACTTTTGATAAACCATATTGAGAGTGAAGAGATCTCATTTTGACCTGGTCATGTTGGAGTACATTTATACTACCTTGGTACACTACGGAAATTCATGGACTCTTTTACTTGCCCCCTTTTTATATGTATTTGTTAATTAAATGATAAAATTTTCGACAATGCTAAAATTTTCGACCCGTCACATCGCGCGGTCATGAATTCAGTCTAAAATATGATGGATGACGACTCGAGTGCGAAGACAAGGGAGTTCCCACACGGGTGGGCTGGGCTGGGCCGATATTTTTGGGCCTAAATTCATTGTAGGACTCGTGAACCGAAACCTCTCTCGTGTTTAACTCTCTGCTGCTCGTCACTAAATACGTATCTTATTTTTACAAGTAATGTTATTCTTACTATATTTTTTTATCATCTTAGATGGCAGATGAGTTGGACAAGATGCATCATTTAATTTCAATTTTCTTATTAATTAAAACATTTAAATAAGGAAAATTACAGATTTCAAGATCTCCCTCTGGCGTTAGTAACTTAATTGAGTATGAACCCTAATCCGATAGACAAATTTGATTTTGACTCCTAATTCACATGAAAGTGAATAGGCATTACTTAATGAAATAATCAGATGAAATCCTTTCTTTTAAACCACCAACAAAAAAAAATCACGAGGTGAGCAACCATGGAGTACCAATGAAGATTGGAGACAGAAATACTTAAAGGGGAATGAGGATTAGGGCTACGAG
>NC_084817.1:24161336-24162448 GCF_963583255.1 Pyrus communis
GTTTAGGGTTTAGGGTTTAGGGTTTAGGGTTTAGGGTTTAGGGTTTAGGGTTTAGGGTTTAGGGTTTAGGGTTTAGGGTTTAGGGTTTAGGGTTTAGGGTTTAGGGTTTAGGGTTTAGGGTTTAGGGTTTAGGGTTTAGGGTTTAGGGTTTAGGGTTTAGGGTTTAGGGTTTAGGGTTTAGGGTTTAGGGTTTAGGGTTTAGGGTTTAGGGTTTAGGGTTTAGGGTTTAGGGTTTAGGGTTTAGGGTTTAGGGTTTAGGGTTTAGGGTTTAGGGTTTAGGGTTTAGGGTTAGGGTTTAGGGTTTAGGGTTTAGGGTTTAGGGTTTAGGGTTTAGGGTTTAGGGTTTAGGGTTTAGGGTTTAGGGTTTAGGGTTTAGGGGTTTAGGGTTTAGGGTTTAGGGTTTAGGGTTTAGGGTTTAGGGTTTAGGGTTTAGGGTTTAGGGTTTAGGGTTTAGGGTTTAGGGTTTAGGGTTTAGGGTTTAGGGTTTAGGGTTTAGGGTTTAGGGTTTAGGGTTTAGGGTTTAGGGTTTAGGGTTTAGGGTTTAGGGTTTAGGGTTTAGGGTTTAGGGTTTAGGGTTTAGGGTTAGGGTTTAGGGTTTAGGGTTTAGGGTTTAGGGTTTAGGGTTTAGGGTTTAGGGTTTAGGGTTTAGGGTTTAGGGTTTAGGGTTTAGGGTTAGGGTTTAGGGTTTAGGGTTTAGGGTTTAGGGTTTAGGGTTTAGGGTTTAGGGTTTAGGGTTTAGGGTTTAGGGTTTAGGGTTTAGGGTTTAGGGTTTAGGGTTTAGGGTTTAGGGTTTAGGGTTAGGGTTTAGGGTTTAGGGTTTAGGGTTTAGGGTTTAGGGTTTAGGGTTTAGGGTTTAGGGTTTAGGGTTTAGGGTTTAGGGTTTAGGGTTTAGGGTTTAGGGTTTAGGGTTTAGGGTTAGGTTAGGGTTTAGGGTTTAGGGTTTAGGGTTTAGGGTTTAGGGTTTAGGGTTAGGGTTTAGGGTTTAGGGTTTAGGGTTTAGGGTTTAGGGTTTAGGGTTTAGGGTTTAGGGTTTAGGGTTTAGGGTTTAGGGTTTAGGGTTTAGGGTTTAGGGTTTAGGGTTTAGGGTTTAGGGTTTAGGGTTTAGGGTTTAG